>NW_008661361.1:0-590 GCF_000695815.1 Acanthisitta chloris
TTCCACCTTTCTCCTCGTGTGGCCTGGCAGTGCCAGGGTCCCTGAGCCAGAGGTGCTGAGCCTGTGCCCATGCTCTCCTGGACTCAGGGTCCAGAGGGTCTCAGGAGGGCAGAGCAACTGGGAGACACTGGGGAGACCCCAGGGCCGTGCTGGGCTGAGTCTGTCCCTCCTGGAGGGCTCGAGGCCACAGCAGGATTTGGTTCCTCCAGGATTTGCCCGTCTGGTCGGAGGGAGCGACTCCTGCTCGGGCCGCGTGGAGCTCCACGATGGGCAGAGGTGGAACAGAGTCTGTGACTCAGATTTCGGCCCCGGAGCTGCTGCTGTGGTTTGCAGAGAGCTGCAGTGTGGAGCTGCCCTGGCAGTGCCCAGGGGAGCTCAATTTGGGCAAGGAGTGGGTCCCATCTGGGGCAGAGAGCTGCAGTGTGTGGGGACAGAATCCTCCCTGGCCTTCTGCCCCAAGGGACCCCCCAGGGACCAGCTCTGCACCCACGGGAACGATGCCAGTGTCACCTGCACAGGTGAGGGCTCCGTGCGGGGCGAGTGGGGCAGGGACTGGGCTGGAATGGGCTGGACTGGGCTGGACTGGGCTG
>NW_008661362.1:0-6132 GCF_000695815.1 Acanthisitta chloris
GCCCGGGGCTCCCAGCCCCGGCGGGCTCGGTGTGGCACGGGCTCGGCCCTGGAGGGCTAGTGTCGCTCCTGGGGGAGGGATACCCAGTCTGAGCATCCGCATCTCCATCCCCATCCGCATCCCCGTCTCCATCCCCATCTCTATCCCCATCACCATCCCCATACCCCTATCCCCATCTCCATCCCCATCTCCACCACCATCCACATCCCCATCTCCATCCCCATCTCCATATCCCCATCCCATTCCCATCTCCATCTCCATGCCCCCATCTCCATCCTCATTTGCATCCCCATACCCCTATCGCCATCTCCATCCTCATCCTGCTTTTCCCAGCTCTCCCCCTGCAGTGTCACCCTCAGTGCTGCTGTGAATTAACAGGAGTGTTGGGCACAATGACACTGCCCAGGAGCATGAGGTGGCACTGCCGTGGCAAAGTGATGATCTTCCCTGAGTGCTGGGAAATGTCAGTCAAGGACACGCTCTGAATCAGCCTCTGGATCAGGTTCTGAATTGACCTCTGGATCAGGCTCTAGAGTCTCCCTCTTGAGTACCAGTCCTGCTCCTCCAAGAAGTGTTGGCACATCACAGTCTCAAATTGACTTACAGCACATGGTGTTTATTGACAGTATTAGTAATGTGCCATTCTAAGACATGACGAGGCCTCAACAGCTTGCCAGGACCTTGAGAAAATCACTTGTATGGCACATTGTTGGGGGAAGGGAGGGATGGAGAGGTTTTCCTGCCATCATAGGGCTGGAGCAACCACACTGGAACTTCACTGTGTGTTACTGAGCACCTATGTCTGCCCCAAACCCTGGGGTGTGCCCTCAGCCAGGGAGAAAGAGGTGCAGTGCTGGGTGCCAGGCAGCTTTCACCCTGGCTACAGCAGCTGAGAAGACCTTAGGATCACTGGGAAGGGGCAGGAAATTGGGTGACCATCCCCCCCAACATCCTTGGGATGTCCTGCAGGACAGAAAGCAGTGTCAGCTCAGCACCTCACTTTGTGTACATCAGCACCACGACCTGTAGCAATCCAGTACAGATTCCTCTGTAGACTGATCCACCACCTGCATGCCTGACTGCACCTGCATTCCTTGCTGGAATAAGCATGGAGGGCAAGAACTGGTATCAGTCCAGGCAGCTCACCCTCCTCAGCAGTGCTCTAAGCAGCAGGTTAGAATCACTAGATGCAAAGAACCACTTCTATTTTGAAAACAAAACACATAAACTTGACTCCAAAATACTTGTTCCAGTGCTTTATCTCATCATCTCACTCTAAGGCTTAGTTCCACTGTTAGAAATGATGTTTTCTGGGCATGCATGGTGTTCTTCATCTGCAGCAAAACGAACAGAAGAAATGAAAAGTCACCTACTTGGCAAAAACCCACAAGTGGGTTTAGCCTGCTGAGTGTTCTTCTCCAGGTTCTGCCAAGTTTAAAGGAGGTTCATTTGGAATAAGCATGGAATAAGCAGTCAAATACTTACAGAGCTGTTTCCCTTGGTTTCTTGAAGCACTGAAAAGAAAGAAACAGCCTCGTTATCTTTCACTTTCCTTGGCCATAGGGATATTGTTACAAATGTCTTGCAGGTACATAAAGCTTCCACCTTAAAATATCTCAAATGTGATTTAACTACTGGTAATTCTAGAGCAGGAGGTAGTATGTAGCAGATATCTAACAGTGGAAAGCAACACTATGAAGTAGAATAGAAAGCATCGAAAAAACCCAGGACATTGCAGTGAACAATACTATTCTTTTCCTATGAAATTAGAGCTTTCCATACCTTAAAAATTTTATCTTTTCGAGCCACAATCCCAAAAATTACAGTGACTGTGACCACCACCACAGCAGCAATAACAGCCTCCTTGGGAAAAACAGGTTTTTTATCTGTCAGGAGAGAGGAAGTTGGATATGTGATAGATTAGTGCAGTCATGTAACCCAGAACATTTCACAGGACTGTGGAAAGACATATTTCTTTCCCCATGGCTGTCACTGCTGATTTGACTGTTGCTCTCTCTGCTGTCTGCAGACTGACTCTGTGTGTTAGTTCCCTGGAAAGAAGAGAGCTGGGCCTGTCTTTTAGTGAACTGGAGAAGAATTGAAACATCAGTTCCTGGAGGAGAGGATCCCCAACACATTCACACACAGAAATAAGTCCAGAGCTACCACTGACACAGGTAAGATTGTTTTCCTCCCTGTGTCATGAGTGCAGAAACAAGAGGGCTTGGGCAGAGGGTGGGAAAGAGATGCCTGATGGTTCTGGTGGGTCACCTCACCTAGTGTCACCTGTCTGAGACCTGAGCACTCAGCCCCTGGCTTGTCCACAGGGCTGTAGTCACTTCTGGGCCACAACTTCTCTTTGCCTTCAGCAACTCTTTGGGCATGACAGAGTACTGTGGTCAGACAAAAACACTTCAAGTAACACTTAAGGTGCTTTAAACCACACTAGAGTGTGTCCTGTCGGCGTGGGAAGAGTGACAGTGGCTTGAGCCTGCCCTGGGTCACTCTTGCCAAACACCTTTGAATAACAGGCAGAGCAGGACAGGCCCTTCCTGGTGCTGTGGTCCCAGGCACAGGTGCAAGGAGAGCTCCTTGCTGTTGCTGTGCCCTGCTCAGAAGTAAACACAGGGAATTTACCACAGTCCACTTACACTTCTTGATAGAAATGGATTGCTGTTGTTATAAAAGAGAATGGAGAGTTAATAGTTAAGCTTATTGCTTGGCAGCAGGCTCATTACCTTCAACTATGAGGTGGAAATCCTTTCTGCCCTCTCCCAAGGAAGACTTCACCACACAGGTGTAGGTGCCATTGTCAGACTTCTGTACTTTCCTGATAGAGAGCTGAGACACCTCACTCGTCTGGTACAGCTGGTGACGACTCTGCTGCAGGGTCAAGGTGGTATTGTTCATATACCAAACTGCTTGGGCTTGAGGGTTGGATTTGGAGTTGCAGCTCAGAGTAACATCTTTGTCTTCTTCAATTTGGTGTGACTCTTCCCCGCTCAGATGGGGAGGAACTGTTCACAGTAAGGCAGTTCAGTGGGTCAGTGACAATGCAGTTTATAGAACCACATTTTGGCTGGGAAAGCTCTCTAAGATCATTGAGTTCAACCTTACCCCAGCACTGCCAGGGCCACTACTAAACCATGTCCCCAGGTGTCACATCTTTTAAATCCCTATAGGGATGGTGATTCCAACACTGCCCTGGGCAGCTGTGCCAGTGCTTGATGACTGACCCATTTGGTGATGGAAATTTTCTTAATACCCAATCTAAACCTCCCCTGGTGCAACATAAGGCCATTTCCTCTTGTCACTTGTCACCTGGGAGAAGTGACCAACACCACCTTGCTCCAACCTCCTTTCAGGTACATGTAGAATTCCCACCATTTAACGCAAAATAAGTTCCTTTCAGACATCCCTTGTGCACCACATTCAGTGGTCTAACACATCACAGCTGTGCAGCCTTTCCTGATCCCAGGGAATCAGCAGGGCAGTCAGTGGCAGAGACTGTCACTCCTGTGTCTTCTCTGCCCTGACTTGTATTCTTGGGAAAGAATCTAGGTGGTGGCAGGGACATTTCAGAACATCTTCTTACATAAGGGCCCACCCACTCCCTATAAAAGAGGCCTTAGATCAGGTCATGAGCAGCACTGTGGAAAGGGAGTGTCTTATCACGAGTTATCTCCTCCTAAACGCATTTTTTCTTGGTGAAGACAGCGTCCAAGGGTGCAAAACACCGCCCAGACACTGAGCTGCTCAGCCCATGCTTCCATCCCACCTCATCCCACCCAGAAATCCACTGGGACTCACACTGGACATCCAGGATCACAGACACCTGGACTGACTTGTCCCGTGCCAACTTGCATGTGAAGGTGACTCCGTTGTCAGACTCGTTGACTGGGGATATGCAGATGTTGCTGATGTTCTCTTTATTCCCATCTTTCAGATCCACTCGCCCATCTCCTCGGAACCAGAGCAGCTCCTCAGCCTGGCTGCTGTTGTGTACGAGGCAGGAGAGGGAGACAGGAGGGCCAGGCTTTGTGGACAGGGAGAAGTCAGCAGCCTGGTTGTTTATAGACAGCTCCAAACCTGTAAAACAAGGAGGATGAGGGCACTAAGCATCCTAAGCCATACCCTTCCCACAAAAGCTGCTCTGCTCACTTCTCCACACCTCGACCTTGCAGGAGGGACTGAGACATTCAGGCTTCAGTCTAACAGCTGTTTTCAGGATGTTAGTTTTTGAGACAAGAAGTTGTCTTCATCACAAAGCTCCGTTCATAGTCATTTAGAATAAAAATCAGCCTTTCTCAGCTGGCTGACAGAAGGGCAAAGGCTGACCTGTTATATCAAAACATCTGAAAACCAGTGACCATGTAACACACAGCATAAAATCATCCCCATCCCTCTGGCCTTGCTCACCCTCCTGCTGCCAGTCACAGCACTACTGTGCCCTTGGGTGCTGTGTTCACTGTTTGACATGCTGGGTTTGGGTTGGAGCTGGATGGTCTTGGGAGTATAAATTAGTTAATCAACCCCTCAGCCGTATCCCAGCCAGGCTGAGTCTGGCTGCTGCAGAGTGCAGTTTGTCTAAGGTACAAACTTCAGGACATGCTAAATGAAGAACCAGTAGGGGACATAAATTATTGTAATGGGCTGAAACTCGTTACTGTAGCCTGGGTCACAGATTAATGAATTTAAAATGTAGCTCAGAATATAAAGGGACTAAAGTCCTGTGAATATAAAGAAGACTGAAGCTCCCTCTCTCTTCCCTGGGGTTTCCAGGTGGCCAAAGCTATCACATATCTCACTGCTTGGAGCAGGTTTGCACACTGTGCCTTCATCAATCCTGTCCAGCTGCTGCAGTAACATTGGAAAACACTGGAACTTCCCCATTCCCTTCCCTGCTGCTCTCAAAATGAGTTTCCAGACAGTCCTCTGGGGATGACCCCCAGAACACCCAAAAGCTGAGATGCTGGTGCAGCACATCACCCTGTACTGCCCAGCCCTGGACAGTCTGAATTGTTGGCTTCATGGGGCTTGGACAAAGCCACAAGAGACTTTTTCCATTGCTTACCTGTGGCTACACAGGCCAAGAAGGATATAGCAAGGAGAGGTGCTCCGTAGGGGATGGTGAGGCTGTGTCTCTGTGCCATCTCGGGGGGCTCAGCTGGTGCCTGTGGGAGAGAGGGTCCCAGTGCTGCTGCCTCTGCTCAGGGCTCGCAGGGGTTAATCAGTGCTGCCATCAGACACCCTGGGGAGAGCCCTCACAGCAGGGACAGGGTCACCAGAGAATAAACTGAGTCGATTTGTTGCAGGGCATTTTCCAGTTCAGAGCAGATTCAAGGGGGTTTTATGTCTCTCATCTCCATTACATGAGTTTGCTGTCTCCAATCACCTGTCTGTCAGGGGAACCCGTCCCTGGGTCAGGCAGCACCAGACTTACCTTGGGAAGAGTCTCAGGAAAGGCTCCTTCTGCTGGGAAATGCACAGCTCTTTCCTCTCCTTATTTATAGGGTCTGAATTTTAATATTTTATGGTGCTCAGTAAGAAGTGAGTCCATAAAATGGGTTCAAGGCCTCGTTCAATTCCTGCATTTCTGAGCTCCCAGAATGCTAAAGAAAAGTACTTGCTGGGCTCTCCTGACTGTTTTATGAGGCTTGCTGGGGCAATGAGTAACTAACAAGAGAGTTCCTGCATCAGCCATAAAGACTCAGCCAAAAATAATACCTTTTTTTTCTCAGCTTTCTGAGTGCTCACAACACTGTTCCAAGCCATAGGAAGTTTATCCTAGATTATCCTAGAGCAGGATTAAACTCCAATTTGCCCCTTTCTGCCCAAATCTCTGTCATCATGTCCTCCTTTGAGTGGAAAATGAGCAAATGCACTGATTCAGACTTTGAACTGCATGTTGGCAGAGGAGAGAGCAGAGACACTGTCCTGCTCACCACTGTGTGCCCCCAGGCTGCTCCTGTGGTTAGCTCAGCCCTGGGCACCCCCAGCATAGGGCAAGGGGGTCTGTCCCAGCTGCCCCCACTGCTGGCACAGCTGTGCATGGGCTGTGTGTGCTCGGGGCACAACTGAAGCACTTGGCTGTGTGGAAAACAGCCCGAAATTGCCTGCTTATACTTCAGC
>NW_008661362.1:6148-8681 GCF_000695815.1 Acanthisitta chloris
CAGGGTCCTCGCAGCCTCCAGAACGTGTTCTCACTGCTGTCAGTGTCCCTGCAGGCACAGGGCACATCACTCATCAGGAAGAGGCTCAGCAGAGCCATAAAGTGCATTTCATGAGCAGGAGGAGCCTGGGACATGTCCTTGGTGTTTTCTTTGCCTGCAGATGTGGTGTCCTGGCTCAGTGGCTCAGAGGTGAGCAGTGAGGGCTGCCTGTACACACAGCACAGGAGCTCACAGCACGGGTTATTAGTGGGGCTCTTCCAAATCTGGGTCACCTCTGAGTGTTTCTTAATATAACACTTTCTGTGTCTATTGGTTTACTCTTAAAACTAACAGGGAATCATTTTCAGTTAAAAATTATATATGTACAAAAGTCCCTTAAAGAGACAGTTCTCAGCCTGCCTTGGAGAGAACTGCTGGTTTAGAATTAGTGTCCAACCTTTAACTCACTCTGTGCCTTCAAACTCAATTTAATAAACAAATTTAGCTTCTTCCACCATTTTTAGGAGGTTAGATGTCCTGTCCTTGTGGTGTTCAACTAAATGTTGGCTTATGGTCCAGTACGAACTTCAATCCAAATGCTCTTCCTAAGACTAAAATGATCTTTGTGGGTTTGGAATTGAGCTGAGTTGCAGTGGAGAGGGATGCAAAGGGATGGGCTGGGAAATGGCCATAAGTCAAAGGCAGGAGAGCACAGGGAGCTCTGTGTTCCCTCTGGTCACTGTGTTGCAGTGATACTCTGGGACAAGAAGGATGTGATTAGAGTAGGTGATGATGTAAAGAAGAAAGCCTTGGACTTTTGGGTACTTTTTTTAATCTAGAACTGAGAGTAAGGGAAAAGATTGTCAGACACAGCTGTTCTGTGGTGAGTTTGCCATGATGTGAGGCACAGCAGCAAGAGGGACCTGGGTAAAATTCTATCCCAGGTTTGCAGCAGGTCCATGGCAGGCAGCGAGGTGAGCTCAGGTTCATCTGGTGCAATGGCAGTGTCCTCTTTTGCAACAGGCTTTGAGATCTGCTGAAGGAAGAGGGACTAGAAAAGCAAGGTGTTACCTGGCCAGAGGTACAGCAGAGCAGCTTTTTAGAACAGGTAAGAATTACTTTCGCAATGCCTTTTTATACGGTTCTTTTTATACAGTGTGTAATTATCTTGTGGGTGTCTAATTACTGAGGTCTAGAGTTTTGTGGGTTGCATTCTCCACCTTTCCATTACGTTTTGGAGGGACATAAACCTCATGTTCCAGAATGTAAAGCAGCCACTAATGACTCAGACTGGGAGGAATCTCTTCAGAGAGGAAGATACTCCGTAACTCTCTGTGGGAAAGGATCCAGCCCTCACGTTTGAGGTGCTTGGATCAGGCACTGCCAAGGCTGGATGAGACAGACCATGGGCCAGAGCCAGAGTAATCCACCACAGCAGTTCCTGCTGGTCATCCTTATGGCCACACTGGACCAACAAACCCAGAATAAGACTGCTGTTAAATATGACTCTGAACAGCCTCAAAGGGAATTAATTAATAAGCACCAGTCTATTCTTGGGTGAAATCCAAGCCTTAGAAACCTGAGAAGAGAAGATTTAGAACATGATAGAGATTGGGCAGAAGTTTCTTTTCCACTGGGTCCCTTAAGTTGCGACTCCAAACTTCTCAGCAGTTTGGTTCCATGTGGATCTCCTCAGTGCCTGCAGGGGCAGGGGCACAACTAATCCCACACACTGTCACTGGCAGATGATATCTTGATTTACGTTCGGCAGAGGTGTGAGGGAGTCTGGGGCATGGCAGGATCTGCACAGACGTGTAGAAGCTCAGGATTGTCTCTATGGGTTGGTTTGTCAAACAAACAATCCTTGTAACATGGCTGTAATCTCACTCCAGAAAACATGTTTCTGCAACAGTGCCTGAGGCTCTGCTCCAGGGCTCCTCCTGTCTTCCTACTCGTGGTTCCCCACTCCTAATCCTTTCTTAATAAGTGGTGCTACATATTTCGCAGCACTTCCATTGTTGGAGAATGACTGTAACACCCAAATCCACTGCCTCTGCCTGCCGGATATCTGGGTTAGAAAGTGAGGCTGCCAGGGAATGCTGCGTGAACTTACTCAGCACTCCTGTTCCCTCCCACAAAACCTATTTTCCCCAAGTATAAAGATTATGGAGATGTGATGTGTCCTGATTTTGCAGACTCCCAGCCTATACCTCCCCATATTTCCCACTGTGGAAATGGACAGATCTCAAGTATTTTTTCCTAGTTTTTTTAATCATTCTAGTTTCTGAGGATCCTTATATAAAGGTCACACACTGTGCCCCTGGACACAGAGGGATGATGAGTGAACTTCACTCTTAGGAAGCAACACAAGTAGTAAAAGAAACACTAAACCAGCGAATATTGTGAAATATGAGAGCATTAAGTATTCTAATGAAAAATAAGAATTAATGAAGGAACAGATCCTGGGATAAATCAGGTGGAAGAGAAGCCTTCAGGAAGGTGAGGCTCCAGCACAAGTGTTGGATACGGATGCCATCTGCTGGGTACCCACCCC
>NW_008661362.1:8692-11926 GCF_000695815.1 Acanthisitta chloris
CAGGGAGCAAAGTCACCTGGGAGTGCTGGAAAGAGATCCCTGTGATCACCTTGGCAGAAGCTCAGAGACAGTAAACACTGCAGAAGGCTAAATCCTTCTAAATGGCTTCTTCTACATGGGCAGGTCTGCCCAAACCTCTGGCCTCAGAGGAGGAGAAGGAGGCATTTCTGAAGTGGCAATTCTACTGGTGTTTTCCATCTGCGCTGTGGGAAGTCCCCTGTGGAGTCTGTGCTCCTACTGATGCAATAAGGAAACTTATCTTGGGCTTTTACTGATACTGCCATACTTGTATTTCTCTTGTGAGTAAATCAGCCTTGGAGAACCTCAGCCATCACTTCAAACTGACTCATAGATCTTTTAAACTTTCCCTTTTTGTGCAAGGGACAGAACCACATTCCGGGAGGGCAAGTCCAACCTTGAATCAGAAACACTGAAGCATTTGCCAGAGTTTCCTGTGCTGAGAAGAAGGCAGTGCAGTGGGCACAGCTTCTGTTACCTGCAGTCAGCACTGGTCCAACTCCTCCCTACCTGCTCTGGGTCACATCCAGCACTGGTGGGTGTCTGCAGTGACTGTGCCTAAAGACAGTGCATTAATGTGGCCACTGCTGTCCTACCCTGTGATTATCTCCAGGTTCTCATGAGTTTGTTGGTTTTCAGAACAGAAAGCACCTCTGGCACTGATGGGCTGGACTTCAAGGGGTTCCTGTTTCCTCTGGAAAACAAAAATGACTGTGGAGGATGCTGAGCTCAGTGCCTGTTTCGTGCTGGTGGCCAGTACAGGGCATCCCCTAACAGTATTCCCAGATCCACTTCTCCTTCAACTCTGTTCTGCTGTGGCTGCTGTACAGCCTGGACCTTGGGTATTTTTGTCTACCTAGGAACTTTCATCACCAGTGGGATTTCTTGGAAGTGCTCTGCTGGAAAACCAAGTGCTGATTTGATCTTGTGAAGTGCTGCCAAACAATATTTAGCAGTTTTAAGTTCCCTGCTGTGGCATCATCCCTCGTTCCCTCTGTGAGGCATCTGAAAAGACTGAGCTGCTCCATCTTTCCAGTTCATGGGGAGCCATTTGCTGCCAATCTTCAGGAGGAAACCACATTCCTGTTCCATGGCTGGAACCACTGTGAAGTGTCATGAGGCAAAATCTCCTGAGTAAGCACCAGCTCAAGTGCCACAGCTGTGGCTTTCAGCAAGCACTGGCACAGGGCAGAGACAAAGAGGAGGAGGAAGAGAAGAAGGAGAGAAGAGGCAGCTTCTTGCAGGTCAGTCCCTAACCTGTGATTTTCTCACCCAGGGATGTGGAAGGCAGAGTTCTCCTAGGCTGGCCCAAGGAAATGTGAAGGGTTTGTTGTTACTGGCTGCTGAGCAAATGAGCTTGTGACTCATCAGCCTTTGCCACATGCTGCTTTGACAATTGGTTTGTTGGAGCTGCAAACAAATGGGCTTTTATCAGCTAGAAAGGGAAACAGCTCAGTTACTTTGGGTGAATCCAGAGCAATTTATTTGTAGACTGAGGACTTAAGGCTATGTAATGGTGATCACTTCTGAGATAGCGAATTTCCCTCTTGAAATTCCTTCTCCCTTTTGCTATAAGAACATCCTGATGACCAAGATATTTTGGTTTTTTTCAGTTTAATTAGATCTAGGGCATCCTTTTCGTGGATAATCCCTGTTCTCTGCTTGTCCCTCTCCTAATGACTGTGCAGTGCAGATGAGCCCCAAGAAAGAGAAGCCAATTTACTCTCCCTTTCCTCAGGGCCCTTTTTGATGCTGTACCAAACTTGGCTCATGCAGGAGTTTGCATCATCCGATCCATTGCGCAAAGGATCCCGGAATGCCATGAGATGAAGGACTCAGAACACTGATGGTTCCCCTGAAAATCAGTTTTATGTGCTACACTCAGAGCTTGTGTCTCCAACAGGAAATGCCAGAGCTGGGAAGCAGATGTGTCCATGAGGTACTACTGAACAGTCAAACAGGAATAGACAGGAATCTGCCATCGAAGATGGACACTCAATGTTTCATGGGCCGCAATAGGATTTTTGTAGAGTAAGGTGTCCTGCTTGTTAGTCCTTATCATCTCTCCTGCCTCACAAAAGGAATCAGCAAAGATCCAAACGGAGGAAATCCCAAGGTACTATTTATATCTCTTCTGAGGCACATGGCTCTGCAGTGGCTCACAGCACAGCCATGCACAGGGCAAACATCACACGGTGTTAGAACATCTTTAATCCCTGGAGGTCTGATCTGAGTGGGTGTGTGGTCAGGGCAGGCCACATGCACTTCCTGCCAGGAAGACAGAGGCACCAGGAGCAGCAGTTTGTACCCTGGGACCTAACACAGAGTCCCTCTCCAGCTTCTTGTAGTTCCCTTCAGATATTGAAAAGTTGCTCTGAGGTCTCCATGCAGTCTTCTCCAGGCTGAACAGCCCCAACTTCCTCAGCCTGTCCTCATAGGGGAGATACTCCAGTCCTCTTATCAACTTTGTGGTCTCCTTGGGACTTGCTCCAACAGTTCCATGTCTTTTTTATACTGAGGACACCAGTGATGCCGAGAAACTGTGTGCAATGTTCCAGGTGGGTCTCACAAGAGCAGAGTAGAGGGGGAGAATCACCTCTTTGACCTGCTGCCCACACTCCTTGGGATGCAGCCCAGGATTCCATTGGCTTTCTGGGCTGAGCTCACACTGCAGCTCATGCTGAGCTTCTCATCCACTGTCACTCCCAAGTCTTTCTCCTCACTGCTGGTCTCAATTCCTTCCACACCCAACCTGTAGCTTTGCCTGGGATTGCCACGGCCCAGATGTAGGACCTTACGCTTCATTTTGTTGAATTTCATGAGGTTTGCCTTGTTGCACCTCTCCAGACTGTCAAGGTCCCTCTGGATGGCACATCCCTTCCCTCCAGCTGTGACTGCCCCACACACTTGGTGTGGCCAGCGAACTTGCTGAGAGTGCACTCAATCCACTGTCCACGACAAAGATGTTGAACAGTGTCGGCCCCCGCAACGACCCCTGGGGGACACCACTCCTCACTGGCCTCCACGTGGGCATTGAGCCGCTGACCACAGCTCTCTACGTGCGACCATCCAACCAGTTCTTTACCCACGCAGTGCTCCCCTCGTGCGATCCATGTCCCCCCAGTTCAGGGACAGGATGTCGTGCGGGACAGTGCCAAACTCCCGCGGGAGCCCGAGCGGTTTGCAGGGCGCGGCGCTGCCCGCAGGGGGCGCCGC
>NW_008661363.1:0-456 GCF_000695815.1 Acanthisitta chloris
TCCTGGTTCAGATGTTATTTTCCACTCCTTCATTAGACCTTTTACTCTTGATACATGCGTCCATCCTTTTTCAGCGATTCTCATGGCCATTTCTGTAGTTAATAAAAAAAGAAAAGGCCCTTCCCAGAGGGGAGATAAGGTTTCTTCTTTCCAAGTTTTGATTAAAACTTTATCTCCCGGTTTTAACTGATGAATTGCAAATCCCAATGGTGGTGTTTGAGCTATCATCCCAATCTCTCTTAACTCTTTTAATCTTTTTCCAATGGTGATTATGTATTTTTCGGATATTGTGATCTTCAACTACATTGCCTCACAGAGGCATCCCTTTGAAAATAAGGCATGCCATATAACATTTCTTCATCTTCACAACCCCCAAAGATGACCACCAGACAGCAGTGCGCAGGCACATGGAGGCGTGATCAAGTTCTCAGAAGAGTAACACCCATTCTTGGAAAT
>NW_008661364.1:0-15181 GCF_000695815.1 Acanthisitta chloris
GTATCGTTTATCACGATGCTTTGGAGTAACCTGTGTCTTTGCGCATCGCGTTTAAGCAAAATACTGCATTTCAGTGATTGGGTCCCTGTTCGCAAGTCCCTGTTTGGGCGCCACTTGTTGGGTAACCCTAAAGCTGGAGTCAGCTGCTGTGGCAAAACAAATATTGTTGCACACTTCATTGTGAAAGATACACATATTTATACTATAGGGTCATCTACTTATTATTGGTTAACTAATACTACTAGTCCGCCTTACACACAATATAATTGGTTATTAACATATCAATCATAAGATGCCTAATCATTATTCTCCACCCCTAACTATCTTCAACTTCTGCATTCTGCACCCAGGAGTTGTTTATCTCACTACCTTCTTTCTGACATTCCAACCTCAGCTGCGTCCTTGACCAACTTAGCTTGCAGCCTGCTCAGGCCCTGCTAGCAAGGCTGGATTGCTCACATGTCCGTTAGCAATCAGAAATTCTCCCAACACATGACCGTGCATAGTTCTGATGCACTCAAAGCCCTGGAAATCCCATAGCTTAATGGTCATATCAGCAGAATAGGAGGCCAAGAGTTTGCCAATGTGGTCAAAGGAAATATCTTGCACAGAGTCTGTGTGCCCCTTCAGGGTCCTCTTGAAGTCTCCTGTCTCAAAATCCCACACCTTTATTGTGGCATTCTCTGAAGCAGAGACCATAACACTGAAAACTGGATGGAAAATGACTCAAGTGACAGGACTCCTGTGCCCACTCAGTGCATACTTCTCTGGAGGATGAGGAATCCACTCCTTAGGGTCTCATCTCTGCTTCGAGCCAGTGCTGTTTGCAGCAGCTTTCCTGCTTCTGGAATGAGTTTTCTTCCCTTTATATTCCAGGTTCAGAAGGAGTATTACAAAGGAAGAGCAAAATTAATATATGTTTTATTTCGGTTTAAAAAATGAACGATGATCTTTGTAGTAATTGAGAGTTAAGCTTTACCACAGGTCAAGCTTAACTCAAGTCATGTTGGTCTTGCAGAAAAAGGACCTTAGGAATTTTTTGTGGTCATGCGCGGTATTGATGTTATCGAACGATTGCTTTGGGTAGAACAGCAGTACAGCATGGCACTGTGCTGTGTGTTTCTGCTGCTTGTAGCAAAGTATCATTTTACCTGTGCCATAACTTCATCTGAAAGTAATGTGTTTTATTTGAGCAGAGTATTGAAGTGGTATGGATAAGGTAGTACATGATCAGGGACCTTGAGGAAAGCACTGAAACTTGAAAATTGCAGTGGAGTTGTAGACAGAGTCTCCGAACTTTTTGCTGGAGTACTTAGAATCTGAGTTTTGGACAGAAGAAATTGCATCTAGAAAAGAGAACAAAAAAAAGGCAATCTGTTCACAGGCTGTCATCTTGTGGTGCAGATGCATATTTTTAGGGAGCTAGTCTGAGATTATCCTATATATAGCCACAAGTAGCTGGTGAATATTAATAACTTGGACATTTTTAACAGATAACTGCAATCAGATAAAGCTGTCCTGTGGTCGTGTTTCACAGTTCCTTGTCACTCAGAAATTGAGGCACATGGAAGAAACCACCAGAGGGTGGAGCTCACCCCTGATACCCTACAGATCCATACTGTGATTTAAATAATTGTAAATGCCTAGTTGGATTTTCATAGGGCACAGAACCTGTATGGCCTGTGATTTTAACCTTGTGGTTCTTCATCTTGTGTAAATACCAATTTTTTTTAAATGTTACTTGTATTAGTAACTTTATGTTTTCTGTACATTACACCCTCTTGGAATTTAAGGGAAGAGCTCCACAAAGTATAATTAGATTTTCAATGTCACATTTGATTTAGAAGTTTGTGATATTATTTTAGCCATTTTCCTCAATCATCCTCTTTTTCAAAGACTATACTATTAAAAGAAAACCGTACAGTGGGAAAATAACATGTTGTCTTTTTGTAGCTCTTACACTAACAGGAACATCTTCCCCAGGTCAGCAGCAGGAGGAAAAATGACAGTGAAACAGAAAATTAGTGGTGGTGTTATTTTTTAAAGGTAGTTTTAAAGTGACAGTTTTTAGGAAAAGTATGTTCATTTAAATTATTATTATTATATCTTCTTCATTTGTTGTCATGGAATCCTTCATAATATTAATTAATGAATCAAGTACATTAAATAATCACGTTATCTTGTCAAGTGAGTGTTTTTTAGAGAACCAGTGGAAATACTGGTGCCTACTTCCAAAGAAGACTAAATATGTTTAAACAGAGCATGCAATTTAGGCTACAGGGACAAATCACCACAAAAGGTCATTGCCAGAGATACCTAATATTCTTGTTATAGGTGATGGGCTGTGTGCTGGCAGAGTTGAAAACGAATCCAGCACGTATGCTGCTCAGTCTAATTATAACGTTACAGATGGCCATTACATAAGGAGTGCCTCCAAATCAATATCATCCATGCAGAGAGACTTCAGAGTGTATACCTGATCCTGACAGAGCAGCAGCTTGCTATTTCTCACCACGAATTTAACTCTTGGAGCAGCAAGTTGCATCTTCCCTTCCCAGTTAGCTTCTTGCTCATGCCAACTTGGTATTTACAGTCATTTTTCTCTCCCTGATCACCATACTACCTTCCTTAATATGATTTTAATTTTACTGGATACCTGCATCAGGCTGGACCACATACTAGATGGAGACTGTTGCACTGTATTAGAAAAGAATTATATATATCCTGGTTAGGATTTTTTTCATTAGAAGTAAAAAGCATGGTGACGCAGAGACTGAATTTAGCTGAAAGGAGTAAACTGAGCTAGGAAGGGAATAACACAGAAGCCGTAATTGCCTAAGCTAAATTTGTCTTCAAGTGCCTACAAAAACTGGCACTGAGCAGTAATTGGGATCAGTGTGTTAGCACAGTGTCTGCAAGCACAAGCTCTAGCAAACTGGAAGGAAAAGTAACTTCATGTGATCAGAATAACTGTTCATGTGATCAATACAATAGTGATTGAATTTGGGCAAACAAGTTACAAAATTTAAGTGAAGTTTAGGACTAATGCAGGATTAGACAGTAAATAATCTATCCTGTTTTCATACTGAATGAAAATAGCTCCCCATCCCTAGGTAAAGAGCTCATCACCTTTCCTGCCAGCCATGAACAACACCTAAACAAGAGGATTGTGTTTGTAGCGGTGGTCCACGTAGTTCACATTTGTAACTGAGCATGCACTTCTGTGTTTAGATATGTTCAATTCTCTTGCCATCCACTTTTAAAATACAAAAATGTGTGCTAGCTTGACCGTGCAATCTGCAGCAAGGTTTAAGTAATGTAGTCTTCCACTGGTGTCTCCACAGTTCTAGGAGCTGTTTGTGTTTTCCTACAGCTGACTGGGTAAGAATCATGGAGGGTCTGAACACAGGGGATTAGGGATGTGCCTACACAGGTGGTTTGCTGGATGCACATTAATAATCTAGCGACACTAATGTAAATAACTAATGTCCTGGGTGAGTCAAGATCATATCTGAGGAAGATCATTGCTAGTCTGTTTTGGATTTCTGGCTGTGAATCTATTATAACATCTGCGTTTTCATAGCATAACGCTTGCCTTAGGATAATGTGCAGCTTTTGGGTAGGACAGGCTGTGTTTTGACAGTTTGCTACCCCCATGTTTGGAAATGACAGATGCCCGGCTAGGTTGTTAAGTCTATGTTCGTAGAAGTATTACAGGTCTAGTATATCAGCTAAATTGAAAATACTTAGACGTGATATGGATTGAAACAGCACACATCAAGCTATTGTCAGGTCTCTCTAATTGTTCAGTTGCATGATCTTAGCTGGTTATAATTGTGAAAAGTTACTACACAAATTAAGAGGACTTAGTCTTCAGGTGTTACGACTTTTAAGCGTGCTTATTTATTTATTTTTAAATTGGAACCTTGTTTTTAAAATTTGTTACCTTTTAGCATTTCAATACTGAAATTTATTAACAGTATGATACAATTTTTGTGTCTTATGACATGTTGTATGACAAAGTTATGTATTTTTTGAAAGATGGAAATCCTTACGTAAGATGCCCATGATTCCAGGACCTTGCTTATACTAAATAATGTGGTTAGAGTGACTGACTAGTTGATTTAGTTTGTTTTGCACTGCAGCGTAGGGCAGCTCTTAGTTTGTTTCCAGCTTTCTGTGGGATTACAATATGAGGATGGGGAGGAAAATCTAGAATTGACAGATTGATGAATTATGTGGAACAGCATGATCTGTAAAGTTGCTCTATGGTGCTGCTGCATTGGGAGGTATTGCAGACATTAAAAATACTCTGAGTTTTTGTTTAAGGGAGAACCTGACGAAACCACTCCTGCACCTTTATGTGCTCTAGTGGTTACGTCAAGAAGGGCTGGCATCTTAGCCTTTTGGCTGGAGTCCCTGAGCTGAGGAATACCTCAGAGTGAGGATGTTTTATAGGGAAGTGCATGCAACTAGTCTTGTGCTTCTTCTGTATGTGGGAAAAGAGAAAACGTGAAAGGAATGACTGTTGAAAAAGTGTTGTCTGAGCTTGGAATATGACTAAGGCATAGCCCTGTAGAAAAGAGGACTGCCAGAATCTTCTGGCTTTCAACAACAGTAGTACTGTGCATAGCCAAATAAAAATGCCTCTTGCTGCTGTGATGTTCCTTGCCCTTATTACTGCTGACAAAAACTGTTCAGTATATTGTTCATCTGATGATGAAGGCTTCCAGTTCCCAGTACTGCTTGTTAATATCCACTTCTTGTGTGCCAGTGTTGCCTACAGCTTAAGAGTTTTTCTCCTTCTCTATTTTTACATCCCTGATTTGTTTATACAGAGCACTCATTGCCTGCCAGCTTTCATTTTATTAGGCTTATTAAACAAGGCTCTCTTGGTATCCTCTTCGTACTGTTCTCTCCTTGTTCCCGGGTTATTCTTGTAGCTTTTCCCTGCACATGCTTGAGCTTAAATAATTATTTTTCTAATATAGGTGACTAGAAATATTCATAGATTTCTAGTTAAGATCTTACCAGTTTCTTGTAAAATGGCTTTAATATATCCCCATCTCTAATGAAAATTTCTCCCTTGATGCAGCCAGGTTGCAGTTGCCTTTTTCACAGCTGTAACTCTCTGTCAGTTTTTATTCTTCCAGATTGATTAATATGTCCAAGTCATTCTCCTCTGTTATTCCAGCTGCTGATCCTCTAGTTTACAGTAGAAATTCTTCCTGTTCCCAGAGTGCTTGACCTTGACTTTGTGGTATTATCTTTTGTCATTACTATCACTTTGGTCCTTGAGGGCTATTCAGTTCTTGCAGTGTGATATTCGGATGTCACTCTGTATTGATACTTGTTCCTTTTTTTTTTTTTAAGCCATCATCAAGTGTCATTATTATGATCATGGTTTGTTTTGTTGTTTGGTTTGGTTTTGGTCTTTTTGGTCTGGTTTTTGATACAAGGTCATTTCTCTTGTTTTGTAAGGAAATCCACTCAATCTCATTATTAGTTCAATAGTTTCCTTTCATATTGTAGACTCACTTTTTTTAGTAAAGGCCTTATGTTTTGCATTCAATTTGTCTTCCTGTGTCTTATTTACTTGTGTCCATACACTTCAGTATTGTAAGACTTAGTGAAGTACCTAATGTTGTAAGACATTCATTTCAGTCATCTAAAATTTTAGTTACCTTCACCATATAGGAAGTTATCCTGGGCTGTCTTCTTCTGAATGTGAGCATACCTAAATCTAGCCTTTTTTTGTTTGGGTGAGAATCTGTCCATTAAAATCCAACATGACTTGATAAATGAAGAAAATTAAGTTCTTCAGTGTCAGAAGAATCATTAGTGACTCCTAGCAGTCTCTCTGAATTTCTTATTAACTTTTTTGAATGTAAAACATGCCTATTTATAAGCTTGTCCTGGCCTTTTTATAAGGCCTTTATTTATAAGACTGTCTGGGCATAGTTTTCAAAAATTTATTAGACAAGTAATTGGGAACCCTGGTGATACTTCATCTTTGGATTCTAGAAGTTAATATATGGGCTCAAAACTGCATTGAGTTCCTGCTTGCTTCATGCTGTGAGATGGAGGCAGAGGATTTAACAAAAGTTTTTGTAAGATATTAAGTTTTGGGTTTTGTGATGAAAAAGAATTTCAAAGATATTACAAAAAAATCCAGTAATATTCCACTAGCAGGCCAGCCATGGTATTGCAGAATATCTTAATGGAACACAGTATTCAAGCCTGTTTCTCTTGTACAGAAACATCCTATGCAAATCATGTAGTGGTGTGTGCCTTCCTTAACCAACATGATTGTTAGACATAAATCCTACCCTGTGTCAATCTTGCTAGCCTTCATCTTGATAGTACCTGACTGTCTCCTTTGTGTTTAAAAATAGAAATGACAATCTCTCTCCCTCTGCCTTTTTAGCTTGATTAGTTCATAGTTGAAAGTGTGAGACACTTGAGGGGAAAGTAAATTGAAGGGTTGAGGCTTCTTTCTGAATTCGGTTGAGATCCATTGTTCTTCTTCCCGGAGCAGTCACTGCCGTCTTGTTTTTTGTCGAAGTCATATGATAGTCTTCATTTCAGTGCTTTTTACTGTTTGTCAGTTGTGCTGGTGTAGAAGAATGTGGCTCTTGCACTGACAGAGTAGTGAGCAGCAGGGAGGGAAACGACCCTTCCAGCTGCTGGTGTCATAGGAAATGATGAGTACTGGGAGATGCTTAGGGCTGTGCTTAGGACACAGCAAAACCTGCACCAGAGCAATGGGTGCTGACCTTCCTGTCATGTAGACACATGGCTGGTGGTATTTTACCTTGTTTGTGTCTTAATTCACATTGAGGGAATCAATCAAACCCTCCTGTGTGTTACCGGGCTGGGACACATCAGATGGCTGCAAATGCAGTATGGTGAGCTTGGGGTCTTTTTGGAGCTTGATGGGGGGCATGGAGGGCAGTGTTTTTAAACAAGGCAGTTCTGCGAAGGAAACTAAAAAAATGTGTACGTGTGACTTCAAGCTAGATATATATAAATGCAGTCAATGGATGTTCATCTCCTCCCTCAAACAAGCAGGCTTTTTTCTTTTGCCATTGAAGGGTCATTAAGTGGCTGTGTATTGCCACATCCCTGTATTGAGAATTACTCTACTCAGGGGCGGGTTGTGATCCTTCAGTGCTGTCTTAGCAATTATGAAATGCTGTCCAAAGAGGAAGAAGATAAGAGAGCTTGGTACATTTTCTTATTGAAGATAGAACCCAGAGCACAGTGGAGGAGGCATTACAGTGTTGCCAAACAAACTTCTGGGGCATTCAAGCTCAATCTCCAGTAGTAACCCTGCTTTTGTTTAAAATGGTCCCAAGTATAGCTGGGAGGGAGCCTGGCCAGCTGTCTCGTCAGGCAAGTGTGGTTTAGCCACTGGAATTGAATGCTAATAAATTAATTTGGAAATCTACTCAACCTGAAATTTCATTTAATAGAAGAAACTCAGAACTATAATGTGACTTAGGCTGAAAATATTTATCCTGATAAACTTTTGCAGATTTTGCACCTTTATAACCCTCTCAAAGTGGTGTATGTAAGGCCTGTATATCTAGCATTCAGACTGTCATAGACATTTAAGTAATAGGGTGGTCCCACCCTACAAAAATGTGCCTGTGTTGTCTGAAATATAAGATAAAAAAGGGGATTTCTTAAAGGCATGTTATCAATGAGTTGTCTCTGTGTTACAGAAACTTAGAGACCTTTGGTTTTATTGAGTATTTCAAAAGACTTAAAAAGTTGATGCACAAAGATGGAAATATGGGGTTCTTTTTTGGGCTTGGGATTTTTTAAGCTATAAAATTTGATGTCTGTCCCTTTATTTTGTTGTTTCCCCCTGAAAAGCCAGTGATTACATTAGACGTAGTTGTTCAAAGTTCTCTTACATTAAGAGATTCTTTTTTTGTTATGATGTGCTTGAAAGTGATTATTTTGATGATGATGATGATGATTATTATTATTAAGATAGGCTTGCCCAGCAAGAGTTTATCCAATTGCATAGTTACCACTGTTTACAGTTGAAACCAGAAATGACTGTCTCTCCCTTTTTGGTACAGTAGCACCTTGCATCCTTCAAAGTTACACCTAGATCATAAAAAGAAGCTCAGGAGAGTCATGGGTAATGAAGAAAAAGGAAATTAAAAAAAGAGAGCTCAGGAATAAAATAGTTGGGTGCACAGAGGCTAAGGCTATCTCATGAATAGGAAGAGAATGGATGTTCCAGAACTTCAAGATTTGCTTCTACTCAAAATCCGTGTCCTTTGGAGCTAACTCAATGAGTAGCCTGCAAAATTCAGGAGGTTAATGTGGACATCTAAGAAATGTGAAAGGTATTTTAATTTCCCTGAAAGCTTGCCATTGTACAGTACAACTAACATGACAGAGTTACTCTTGTGAGAAATTCATACTGTTGCAACTCAGAAGAGTCCAGTTGTTTTTTTCTGTGAGTCAAAGGATGGGTTAAGAACTCTAAAGTGCTGTCGCTCTTCATGTAGCTAGGGAAGCTTGAATTATGTTTCTGTCTAATTTTAGACGCATAGCAGAGCATGTGTCTAGATAGCAATTTAAAATATTGACCATCATAACTGTATTCATAAAATCTACCTCAAAAAGCACTGCAGCATGCACTTACATTTTTATTACTCTTTTGGCAGGTACCAGGATGAGTATTGTCCTTGATCTTATTGTCCAATCGTCCTTTTAGTCGATATTTATTATGATCTTTACAGAAATATTTGGTAAATAGAAATGCACTTAAGTGAAATTGCTGAAATACAGCATTTAGAGATAAAACATGTACAAATAGTTTATAATTGGAAGATTATTTGGTTTTGAATTAATCTAAATGTAATTTATTGTAAATCTGTTTTGCAGATCTAAAGAAGTTCTTACTTATACAGAAGAGTTAATTAGTGTAGCAGCAATGCATTCATTTTTAGATAAGTGTTATAGGTATACTTGTGTGTGTGTTCTAGGCTGACCATATGGCACAAGTATTCATAAGTACTTTATATATTTAAACACTTGGTCTTGTAGACACTGTAAAACGTTCCTATATAAATATCCTCCCTGTAAATGTAGATGGGAAAAAAAAGACTGGTTCTGAATTGCTTACTAAATTATTGATATCAGTCTAGTTATTTGCTGCTTGCTGATCTTGCATTGTTCCACAAGGTTCGTGTCATGATTACTGTCTGCCATTGAGTTGCTACTGCTAACAGTGATGTAATTTCACCTTTGTGTCATGGAATCAGATACAGCTACTTATTTTAATTGAGTTATTTTTTTGTTTAGTATAGCTGAAAAGAGCTTCTAGTTTAATTGCGGGAAAGTGCCTACTTTTTAAGGTTTTATTTTTATTCATTAATTTGAAAGTTTGTGTGTTAGTTACTTGAGTTATCCTGAGGCTGACCACACTGATGTGATGTGTTTTTTATGCAGCTGTTAGAAGCAATCTAACCTACGACTTACAGAAGTATTGCTCCAGTTTTGCTTCTTCCTTGCTTTAGTCTTTTTTTTAAAAAAAGCATTTCTTTTTAAAAAATGACCTGTAGGATTTGCTTTAAACCTTCAAGACTTTAAAAGCTACTTCCAAATTTTGAAAGTTGGCTCTGTATTATTCATGAGTAAAACAAATAGCTTTGTGCACTGACTCTGTGTGACATTGGAAAAAGATTATTTTATGCCTATCATTTATTTTTGTTTCCTTTTTATCACTTCCTAGAACAAAAATATTGATAAACTTCCTTTTGGAGAACACCAGCAGCTTTTTAGTCTTAATTGCATCTCTAGATAAATAGATTTACAGTTAAACAGAGTTGAGGTTCAAGGCTAATAGACTGATTATCAACAGAAGATTTGACTGGCCTAAATGTGAAAGATGCATAATTTTTAAGTGAATGAATGTAAACTAATTTGGTCTGTATTTTGTGGTTTCTTCTGTGACATTTGTCACAGCATTATGTATATTTATTATAGTGTGTTAGCAAGTATTTCAATAACCTGATCGGTAATGTTTAGGCTTTACTGCTACAAGATTTCAGTTCAGAAAAAAAGGCTTTTCATTTTGCAGTATTGTATTTGTATACTACCTTCCTTTCACCCACAACATAAATATGGAAACAAAGCTTAATCTGTTATAATCCAAATTCACCATTATTTGCAAACCAGTAGGAATCAGACATTATGCTTGGCCAAAATCACTTATGAAACTCAAGGTCCTTTTACACCTTGCTAATTTGATCTATAAATGTAAGCAAAACAGCGGAGAAAGTGAAACGTCACATGCAAGATGCACATACATGAAAAACTGCTGTAGGTAACACTGCAGTTTTTTCACTATAGCTGCTCAACCTTGAGGGTCAGTGCACTAGTTTGAAGTGTTGCTGTTGTGAGGAAGATTGAGCTGTTATTTCATTGTATATGTAATAGATGGGGCAGCAGTCTATAGAATTGATGCATGTTTCATTAATGATCCTGTGTTAATTGCTTGTATAGCATTATTGCATTTAAGGCTGCATATTCAAGCACAGAAGTTAGAGGGTACATCTGCTTCAAATTCTTTGACTAACAGGACAATGTGCTGTTTCTTCATAGCATTTCTCTCTTTTGTAGAAGCTGTATAGTGACTAGATATCAGAAAGAGAAATAACAGTCTTGAGACAAAGGAACTGGGATATTCTTTGAGAATTCTTGGAAAAAGCTAAATCAGTTTTTGCAAAAAATCAAAAAGTCTGAGGCAGACAACTCCATGGAAAATTTTAGCCCAAGTATTGTTGTTTATTTGGCAGTGTTGCCAAACCTGTCCTTAAAAAAATAATTTTATAAAAAAATTATGTGTATATTCTTATGAAAACTGGGATTGGATAAAGTGGTGCAGAGTATATGAAGACATGAGGTATAGGTAGCTTTGAGTGTATGGTATCTAGTCTTACAGAGAGTTGACTGATTTATTTCAAAGGTCAGTAGATGTAAATTTTAATTAATTGCTAATACCTTGGAAGTTTATTTTAAGTTGTATGCAAGACCTTATATCTTAGTTAAGAAATTGTGTTACATGCTGGTCTATTTCTCTTAAGTTGACTGTTGTGTATGTATGTGTTACCCTGGCCATTTCTGTGTTAGTTGAATATCTTAAATATAGGAATTATTTTTGCATCGATGGCAGTAAGTGGTTACTCAGGAGTTTTGAAAATCAACAGACTTCTCTTTCTTTCCCCTCTATATAAAAAATACAAATTCAGACTTTTAAGTACAACTCTGTCTTTTTGGAAACCATCCTTTTTTCTTCTTTTTCTTGTTTACCCCCTTCTCTGAATTCACCTGTAAAATAAAATCTGCAAACTAACAATGAACATAATTTCTAGACAGTAAATACAGTTATTGAACCAGCAAACCTTAGGGGGAAAGGGAGGGAAGTATGGAAAATGAAATCAGCATTCTCTGTTCTCAGTGCAAACTCAGCAAGGATCATGCCCCTTAATTGTTACTCATGTGAGCCTTGTATACACCACAAGGAAGAGGCTTACTGGAAGAATATTTTTTGATACTTCGCTAAGGCTTATTGTGATTTGACAAAATAAGCAGTTTAGATAGAGAAGCTGTTACTGCTGGGGACAAATGCATCATATTCTGCTGAGATTTAGTGCTTTGGAGATAGTGACTAAATTGATGTCACTTCTAAACTGCTTCACAGAAAGTTTTAGAAATATTTACATCATGGTTTTACTTCTTCAAACATGTTTAAAAAAAAGCACAAGACTCCTAGTTTTAAATTGCAATCAGATTTGAATTGATTTGATTTGATTTTTAGACTGGCAGGATTAAAAAAAGCATCTAATTGGGAAATTATTTTTTTTGCCTACACAGAAATAGTGCTAAGCACTAAATAGAGTATCAGGTTTTATAAATTGACTTCGTAGAGAAGAGGTTTTAGTTTGCATTGTGATTTGTGAGATCTGGGATTTTAATGTGGTGGTTGTGGACTATGCATTTTAAATACATGTCTAGAATAGATTTGAAGTTGATGGTGCTAAAATATTGCCTGGTTATTAAAACACTTCTTAATAGATATGCACCTATAAATATAGTTTGCCTTTCATTGTTTATTTTGTAACTATTGCTTCATTCATTTTTATGACATTTATGGGACAATAAATAAGAAAAAGTTTATCACTGAGGCAAGATCTTCCTCTAAAACTCTCCCTGCACATTTTAAGATAATTTATTCTTTGTTCTTGTCCTCTGTACTCTTTTTTGCAGTACTTGTTTTGGTTGCACCATTTGTTAAATTGTTGTGGAAAAAGACTAAATTTAAAAAATAATGAAAGTCTCTCCCTACAGAATTGAAAACACAAATAAATTCTAGATAAAGTGTTATGTAGAACAAAATTAGTGATTGCTTTATAATCTGTGCATTGGCATTTTCAGCTGCCCTGCCTTAATCTTGGATTTGAGACCAGTGCTTACATTTAAATTGCATGACATTACTTATCATAATTTAGCGATTATACTGCGCAGATAGAGATACCTAGACTATAGGTTGGCCAACTAAATGCAATGCAAGTTTATACTGTCAGACAGAAAAATAGACTATCTTAAATGTCTAAGGGAACTTGTAGTGATGCTTGATTGCAGTGGTCTGGAGGCTCTGTTTGGATATTTAAATCACAACAGAATATGCAAATTGGATGGGAATTTAGACTAAAAATTTCAACAACAGCTTGATAATGGGATGTAGAAATGTCCACTATATGAGAGAACAATGTAAGAGGACATAGCAGAGTATTACAGGAGAGCGAAAAATGGAAGATGAGTAAATGAAGAGACAGCTCAGCCATGTTACAAACTATGGTGCTTTTATAGAAATCTGTAGAAAGCTATGTTTTTGAACTCTTAATTTCTGATTGATGCACTGCACGGTGCCTGCAATATCTTTGTCCTGGGTAGATTTACAAAACATTAAGTTTAGTCTTCCTTCATTATTCACTTGTAACCAGGTCTTTCAAAATCAAGATTTTTCTTTCCAGGAGCAGAGACTACTTTGTTTAGGACAAGATGTTGTGTATCAGAAAGATACAACACTTTCCTGACAAGAAATATTGAAAGTGCAAGACAGTGCTTCTACTTTCACTCAGATACAAGTAAAAGACTCTTCAGGATTTTTTTTTCATTATTCTATACTGTTTTCTGTGGCTTGTATACCATAATGCTCATACATTGCATATTCCTGTACTTGTAAAATAGACTGCCCAAGCTTAGGTGGTTATTAGGTATTGAAATGATGTTGAAAAGGTTTCTGAAGACGACTATAGTGCTGCTTTTTAACTGCATTTTGTTGGAATATAAAAGTCATTTATTGTTTAGTTTTTTCCTCTTACTATGTAGTCACAACTGTATGGTTTGATTTTTTTTCTTTAAGCTACTGGTCATACATTTTACAAATGCAGCCTGAAATGATGGTATATATGAAGATACATATTGGTTTGGGCAAAAGGAAGAAATTTCTCATAATTACTCAAATCTTCGTAAGGCATGTTAATAAATAATTTCTAATGTATTAAAAAATTCTTCATTTATTCAGCAAACTTTTGTTTACTGTTCCTTGTTGACTGCCCCACCTTCATTTGAAACAGGCAGTGAGCGGCCAAACTTGCTGAACACACAGATCAATCCATTTTTGACAGATGTAAAGGTGTAACCTTGAGCAAGGAGATTGAACTGTATGATCTCCAGAATCTCTTCCATGTTCACCCACTCTGTTAATCTGTGAAGGCTTGTTGTATTGACTACTTAGATGAAAAAGTGTAAGGACATACAAAATGGGATCCTGCACATTATCGCTGGATTTGCATCCATTCTTCATAACTGCAGAAAGTTTACTGATGACTGTTTCTCTAGCTACAGGTATAGGTGGCTGCACGTATTTTGGGTGCAGCATGTAGTGGTCTGGCCTGAAGTGCTGCAAAGATTCTACTAGCAGCAAGGTAGATAATTCGGCCTGCAGGTAAAAATACTTATGGTAACTGTCCCAGTTGTTCTGGAAGCTGTCTGTGGTACCCTACACTCACACGCTTCTCTGAATGAAAAAGGGAATGTGGCAAGTAGAAAGGAGTCGCTGGTCTCACTATCTGCATTTGGCCTTTTGAATTTACAGGGAAAGTGATGGGCTGGAAAGTGAAAGCAAATTGATGCTAAGATGTGTTGTGCTTAAACTGTCCTCAGGAGATATTTCTTAGCTGTTGTTTATATTTCCCAGTGGAAGAGATTCTTTAAGTTTCTTCTATACTTCCTACTGAGGCGAATTTTCTTTCCAACTCTGTGAATTTAAAGACTAAATCTCTGTTACTGCAAACTGGTCTGTTTACTAGCTTTACCATGTGAAGTGTCCATGGAGCACAGATCTTTCTTCTAACAGTCTTCTGAATGTATCAACTTATAAAGTATACGTCCTTGGTCAACACTTTTATTCTGAAAAAGTTATTTTTTCAGGTTTTTTAGTGCATCCTGTTCTCTGAATATTACTCCATACTGCTGTTTTTCCCTGAACTCTGCAGTTTGTCTGCATTTGAAGTAAAGTAATTGAAATTGGGCACAGCTCATGCCTCACTTCTACCAAAAAACCCATCCCAAACCAAAAAACCTCCATGTGTCTTGTATACAGCACTCCTATTAATGCACTAGAGAGGGCAGCATCGTCCTACTGTTGATTCAATTTCTGGTCTGCAGTAGGTTCAGAATGTTTTACTACAGATTATGAGGGGTCACCTCTGAACATTTCAGGATTGCATTTCTTTCAGTACTGGTGTCATGGTTCTGTTGTTGGCAATGGCTTTGGTTCTTGTTTCACCAGAATCTGGAAGCATTTCTCATTCTGTAGCAAAGGAAAGGGAGGGGCAGACTGCCTGCATTTGAAATGCTTGATATCAGAGTTCTGAGAGGTTGATTATTTTATTTGTTTTTCTTTCTGTTTCTGCTCTTATCCATCCCCCTCACCTCTTCCTCCCAGAATCTGTAACACTGAAAAAGAAATTAAAGAACTGCATTAAAAGCTCTGCAGAGTCTGACTGCAGAGGTCACTCTTCTAGAAAAAAAATAATTCTAAGACTTTGTTTTTTCCAAGGAGAAAATGAAAAAGTTTCAGGAA
>NW_008661364.1:15203-17916 GCF_000695815.1 Acanthisitta chloris
TGGAAAGTCTCTGAAAAGAACAAAAGCCAGCTTAGAAAGATCAGAGAATTCTTCATTCATTTTTATGGGAGCAAAGATCGCTCTTTAGTGTTGTGGCCAGAGCTTATGGAGGAGAATACAGTTATTTTGTTGGGGTTTTCTTCCTAGGAGCATTTCAGTCTATTCCTTGAGTTATGTGTCAGATTATATTTCCCAAAGAAACATGAAAAAGAATGAATACATCTACATGTAAATATACCATTATTATAAGAAATAGTCATTAAAAATAATCAGCAGAGTCAACTCAGCAGTTTCCAGGGCATCTATATTTTCTGCATTTGGTGCAGATGTTGTCCTACCATGAGTAAATGATGCTCTATGTGAGGAACCTTGAAAAAATAAAAGCCATGAAATGTTTGCATATTACAGGATACTGTATGAAATAGGGAAAAAGCAGGGAGGGTGGAAATTGATAGTATAAGTATCTTGTCTGGATTACACTTCAAACCTAATGTAAATCTAAAGTAAAAGCAGTGATACAGATTTTTTAGGCCCAGTAAAAGTCATATGCAATTGACTTCCCATGTGTGCATCATTGTAGTAACTTTCCAAGATGTTTATCAATAGAGAACTGATATTTATGAAGCAGCGGTTACAAGGCACATGCCATTTTCAGCCACTCATATTTGTACCAGCCAAGTGTCTGAGGCATGTCAGTGTAAGTCTAAGTCTGTCTGAGTCCTCATCAGAAACGTCTGATGAAAAAGATCACTTTAGCACCCAGTGAAGAAGGCACACTGTTAAGTACTGGTTAACTTAGTCTGGATAAAGATGAAATATAATTGGTTTTGGAGTTTTCATTAAAGTTACAATAAGACGGTCCTTCACCTAATAGTAAGCATGTTGCCTTCTCCGTGGCCCCGAGTGCAGTATTCTGTGAGAATATAAAATAGCTCATTTTTTTTTCATGGGAAAAAAAAATACTGAATACAGTCCTTTTACTGAAACACCTTATCCTTTAAAGCATGTTATCTAGCTGTAATCACTTTAGAGACTAGTGTTGATAAAGAAACAATAGCATTGTTAAGAGAGTAAAATTGTGTTAAGAATTAAGATGGTATTTATTGCAAAAATAAACTCAGTTACAGGAAATTACTCCCCCCTGCCAAGCTTTTGCTGACATGCAAAACAGATTTAAAACAAGTAAGTTAATTAATTAAAATATAAAGCAAACAAACAAACTGACACATGCTGCTGGCACACTTTTAGTTTGAGATTTGTGAAATCTGAGATTGACTACTCATTCTTTCCCAGAAAATCTCTAGGTCTTTTGGTTTATAGCTCATAATTAATGATTAGTATCAGTTGCCAGTCTCTGAATTTTCGTATACCCTGAATTTCCTGAGAGGTGCAGTTCAGGTTTTTTGAAGGTTAATAAGAGGTGTTTTTTCTCTTCAATCTTCATGCTCTTTCAGTAAAGGCTATGAAAACTCTAGCCTGAAAGACCATATGACGCATTTAAATAATGGTGAACAAACTCTTCCTTATGGTAGTATTCTTCATTTTCAATTTGAAAAATTGATTCTCACTAGTCTGTCTCCCAGAGCAGTATCAGTTTAAAAAATCTATGTCTTTTTAATTCTTTGCTCTCTTTGGTGACACATTGCAGTTGAACATCCCATCAGGATGGAGTTAAACACTTAAAAAAATTGAAGACAGATCTTTCTTAAGTATATTTAGTGGCAGCAGGGTTGCCTAATTCTGAAGCAGACTGTAATTTTCACTTTTGGGATAAGCAATGCTCCATCTTTTTTCTGTTTTCCATGATTATTTAGAGTCTACATATTTGTATTCAAAATAACTAGTCTGAAGAACAGCATTAGCCTTAATTCCTCTCTTTCTTCTGGAGTCTGTTGTCATATCTTAACCTGCATATTTAGTGGCAGCAGGGTTGCCTAATTCTGAAGCAGACTGTAATTTTCACTTTTGGGATAAGCAATGCTCCATCTTTTTTCTGTTTTCCATGATTATTTAGAGTCTACATATTTGTATTCAAAATAACTAGTCTGAAGAACAGCATTAGCCTTAATTCCTCTCTTTCTTCTGGAGTCTGTTGTCATATCTTAACCTGCAATTCCAGCATCACAAGAACTACTGTTAACTATTTCTGAAAACAGTTCTTGTAACAAATCAATAATGCTCAGCCTGGTGTCTCACGAGGGGCTGTCTTCAGCTGGTGCTGCAGCCTATTGCTGCAGGCCGTGGAGTTAGCGTGACCTGGCTGTACACCTTGCCCAGGGCAGCTGGCTGGATGCTGCTGCTGGGCAGTGAGTTGCCTTCCACTGGCGAATGGGCATGTTCGCTTTCATCTGCAAAAGTTGCTGTTGCAGTCCCTTGTGTTGCTTCCAGTAGCAGCACATAGGTTAAATTCCAGTAGTAAACCCACACAAAATGAAGCTGCACACATTTCAGTCATTTATTAGTAATTCTGTTACAAACATTTTTTTGCGTCTTTCAGAAGCAAGTTGAAATAAGCTTTTCTTTTAGGAGTTGCTGAATATTGCAATTCAGAACATGTGTGATAGTGTAATGGAATGATTCAGGTGACCACTTAAACCCCTGGTTCATGGAAATTATTTGCATTACCAGCTACTATGTGCACAAATGTGAGAAGAAGAGTAATACTATTGTTAGAGAGCAGGGAAATATACACAGGAATTGCAGAGACAGGAAT
>NW_008661364.1:17941-22035 GCF_000695815.1 Acanthisitta chloris
TGGTCTTGAAACTTTCCATTTCTTCACAGGAACTGACAGCAAAGAGATTTCATATGGGTTTCTATTATGACAGCTGCTATGCTTGTGGTTTCATTTTGTGAAGACTTGCCATTTTGAACAATACCTTATTTTTTGGTTTTCAAAGTTTTACTTGACAGTGGATATTTAAGGAGTTGTTCAGCTTTTTGTATGAAGTGTTCCATTCCCAGAGTTGAAGTGTTGGTTGGTGTTATCAACACTGCATGTGTTACTCCAGCTGATTCATTAGGTCTGGAATACTTCAAGTGTTGGAATACCACTTCTCACTGCTAATGTGTGTATATTGCAGAGCCTGGTTTGAAAAGTCATGATCTGGAAACTAGTATGTATTTTGGGGGTTGCATAGTAGAGCTCTCTAACCTTTTGCTGTTTTCTATGTTTAAATAGCTAGCCACACACTTTTTAAAATTGATTAACAAAAAGTCAGGTTTCTCACCCATGCCCCCAGTTATTCAAGACCTGTTATTTTCATTACTGCTATTCTGATTCTGTAATTAGATTCAAGAATTACTGAATCATATATTGAAATAAATTCTTTTCATCTTGGGCCCTACTGGAATAGCATTTAATTATTTTCATAGCAGAATAATAAATTGTAGAAACTAAGACCATGGAACTTTCATGTATTTACTGCTGCAACTGTTACAGCTACATATTTGAATATTTGTGCTCATTATGTCAATATACTTCTGCATGTAAATACTTTGACACCTAGGCACAAATATAGGCTGGGCAGAGAATGGAATGAGAACAGCTCAGAAGTGAAGGACTTGGGGGTGTTGGTGAACATGAGCTGGCTTGACATGAGCTTGCAATGTGTGCATGCAGCCCAGAAAGCCAACTGTGTTCTGGCCTTCATCAAAAGCAGTGTGAGCAGCAGGTCGAGGGAAATTATTCTCCCCTTCCCCTCTGCTCTGGTGAGACCCTTCCTAGAGTACTGTGTCCATCTCTGGGGCCCACAACACAGGAAAGACGTGGACCTGTTGGAGCGAGTCTGCTGGAAGACCAGAAAAATTGTTGGAGGTGATGGAGCATCTCTCCTGTGAAGACAGGCTCAGAGAGCTGGGGTGGTTCAGCATGGAAAAGATAAGGCTGCAGGGAAACTTTATTGCAGCCTTTCAGTACCTAAAGTGGGCTGGGAAGGGACTTTATACAATGGCATGTAGTGATAGGACAAGGCAGAATGTCTTTAAACAGAAAGAGAGTAGATTTAGATTGGATAGTAGGAAGAAATTCTTTACTGTGAGGGTAATGAAGCACTGGCATAGGTGGATGCCCTGTTCCTGGAAGCGTTCAGGGTCAGGTTGAATGTGGCTTTGAGTAACCTTCTAGTGGAAGGTGTTTGGGTCCATGGCTGGGATACTCTCTCTAGGGTCCCTTCCAACCCAAACCATTGTATGAATCTGGATTGAAAACAAAGGGGAAAAATTAATAGGTATAGAATGAAACTGAAAGACATCTTGAGATGTCTGATTATTATATGCATCTCTACTGTAGTTAGGTGGTTTACCTTTGCTGTTCCTACTAGACTTTTTAGCAGAATCTATGCTCTGAGGACATTGAACATTTTAATTTATGGTCTCATTTCAAAGTCTGCCCTCCATTTTTTTTGTGTATGTGTGTGTAAGAGTTATCTTTCATCCTAAGAGTTTTCTATGATGCTTCCTCTGACATTTAAAGAGCAGTCTTATTCCCTGATTGTTATAGTACTGCAATCCTTACGTAAGCCAAGCTACTTTTGTTGCTAATATAAATAAACTTTCCATTCCCCGAAATTCCTAGCATCCTTTTTCTGTCCCTCTGCCAACTTGAATCATATTTCTTGCAAATGGATCACTGGATTTACGCATTGCAGTTCTGATGAGGTCTTACTGGTACCCAGTGCTGTGGCTTGCAAAGTGTTCCAGCAATTTAATAGCTGGGTTCCTGCTCTTGTCCTGATGAGTCTTTTCCTACAAAGTAGTAAACCTTGTGTCATCTGTGTAGGCCGTGTTTGTCTTCTCATCCCCTACCAATTTGAATCTATTGTTTGTTTCCTTCTAACTCTGGAAAAAAGATCAGTGGTATCCAAGTTAATTTTTTTCCTGCTCATTTTGAGTGCTGGATCTGCAGCATTCTGTAAATCCTTAACTAAATGAAAAGCTGCAGAATGAGGTCACATACTCTCTGACAAAAAGACTCCTTGTAAGAAAGAAAAATCATAAATGCCTTAGTCTTAGCTGGACCACACAAGTGTGTGCACACACAGGTGCACAAACCATTAAGAACCATACTTAATTATTATTGGTTCATTGGTTTCTTTGCTCCTCCAAGAAAATTACATATTCACTCTACAGTATGAAAGATCTGTTTTCCTCCTTTGATTGCCATACAAGTTCTCAAATATTTTTGTTGTTTTCCTAATCTGTCTCAAAGAAATGCCAAGCTCTTGCCATTCAAGTCCTGAACTATTCAGTAAGATTGAATTGATTTTATCTTACATGTTGCATTTGGGAGCTCTTGACCAACAGACTATTTATATGTGCTTAATGTTGCATCTGTTATACTTTTGTTCCCTTTCCTGGGACTACTAAGGTATCTGAAAGTGATTGAATTTGCATACTCTGTTGGATTGAAGCAACCGGGATCAGAAAATAAAAATTATTGCCTCTGCCTCAAAATTGCGTGGGGATTTGTGTTCACATTTTAGGTTTTCTTTAATGGACAGAAGTTCATTCTTCACTTCGGCAGAGCAATGAGAAAAATGACTTATGGTTTCTGCATTGTTTAGTTTTGTTTTGCTTTGTTTTGTTGTTTTGGGGTTTTTTTTGTACTTTTGTGGTATATCTTGTTGTGTAGTAATACTACTTCTTTATCTGAAAGCAGAGGAGACTTGAAATGCTAAATGGATATGCTTCAAAGCAGTTCAGGTTCATCTGAATAGATGAAGCAAATGACAATATGAAATAGATGCATACTTTGATAAAAGTAGTTTACTAGCTGTTCTGCTAGAAGTGATGGAGTGTTAAAATCTGTAGTTAATATACAATAGTATTGCTGCAACAGAAACTGCATCTGTCAAGTCCTTGCACATTCTGTCACTTCTCAGGATGATCTTCTGAAAGTACACTGAGGATTTGCTTTATTGTCAGAAAAATTTGTCTTTGAGTGACATCTCTCTTGACAAATTTCCAGTTGTGTGTGAGGCTGTGTTGACTCACCAGCCCTACAGAGACTCATTTTTTTCCACTGAAATTTCTGAACAAATGAACAATAGAGGTGACTTTTTTGTTGTTTGGGGGTTTTCCCCTCTTTAATAAATGGATCAGTATGGAAAGTTCACTTTAAATACATTGAAAAAGCAGTCTAATTAAGGAAGTCAAGCTATCTTATTGAAATGTGGTTGAAAGTGTTTCCTTCAAGTGTAGACAAAAGAAGTTATTTTTGGCCTTAGGAAAACAGGCAGTGTGTGGGGCTGGCAGTTTTACAGAAGTGACGTTTGTGAACAATAGTGTTACAAGAATTCCTCTTACAAGATAAACATAGAGACATGTTAGCGCGTATGTATTTCATGGATATCATAATGCTTAGGGAATGTTTTAAGTGTAAGTGTAAGATCAGTATTTCAGATTTGCCCTGACATCTTACGGAGGGGAAACTGGACTACAGGTATGGCCCAGTTGCTGAGTTATTTTGGTTTTTAAAATATATGCGATGCCCTCTAAAGAGTTGGTTTTTTTAATTCTTAGCATTTCTTGGTATTCTTTATTTGTGGCATTTTATATGTCTAAACAAAATGAAGTGCAAGGTCCTACATCTGGGCTGTGGCAATCCCAGGCACACCTACAGGCTGGGTGGGGAAGTAATTGAAACCAGCAGTGAGGAGAAAGGCTTGGGAGTGACAGTGGATGAAAGCTCACCATGAGCCAGCAGTGTGCACTAGCAGCGCAGAAAGCCAATCAAATCCTGGGCTGCATCAAAAGGAGTGTGGCCAACAGGTCAGAAGAGGTGATGCTCCCCATCTACTCTGCTCTCGTAAGACCCCACCAGCAATACTGCATGCAGTTCTGGTGTCC
>NW_008661365.1:0-429 GCF_000695815.1 Acanthisitta chloris
TAGGGGGTCACCCAGTGAGTTTGGGTGCCCCAAAATTGGGGGGACCCCGAAATGTGGAGGGTTTGGGGGAAAATATTGACCCAACTCTTGGGTCACCCAATGCATTGGGTTGATGGGGAGAAGGTTTTTGGGGTCCCTATGGATCTTGGGGTTCTCCAGGGATTTGGGGGTTCCCCACGGACTTGGGATGGGTTTGGGGGTTCCCCAGGGATTTTGGGGGTCCCAGAAGGTGTGAGGTACCCCAAACTTTGGGGGGGTCACTGGGGAAGGTCTTGGGGGACCATTACTCCCCTTGGGGAGAAGATTTGAAGGTTCTTGTTGGGTTTGGTTGACTTGGATGGAATTTTGGGGGTCCCTATGGATTTGAGGGTTCCCTATGGATTTGCGGGGGTCACCCAGTGAGTTGGGGCTCCCCAAAATTGGGGGGGA
>NW_008661366.1:0-719 GCF_000695815.1 Acanthisitta chloris
CAAATTGGGGTATTGGTTTTCCATGTTCATTTTAGGGTGTCACACACCTCAATGACTCCTTCTAAAAACGGGTCCTGATGGACATTCCTCACTGTGATAACACATCATGCCCCCACAGAATCATATTAATTGCACTATACAACTACCTTTAGGTATTGTGCAGGGGGGAAACAGAGTCCATGCCATAATTTTAATTTCCCCAGTACTATCAGAGTCAACGACCCCTGGCAGTACAAAAAGCCCTGACAATGTGGTACAAGATCTTCCTAACAACAGCGCCTGTTTTTTAGGGGGTAAGGGTCCTGAAACATTTGCGGACAATAGGTGACCCGAGGAATCGAGCAGCGTTACTCTGTGGGCGGTCGCCAAGTGCACTCCGGCGCTGCCGGTGCTGCTGGGCGGAGACTCGAGCTCCGTCCGGAGCGTGTGGAAAGTCTGCTGTGGGATTTGTGTCTGCACGGCGCTGCCCCGCACTCCGCAATCCTGAAAATCATCCTTAGAACACCAAAATGTCTCCCTTTTCCTTCCGAATAAACTTATAATTCTTATTGTACACACAGAACAAACACAAACACACACACACAAAGACAACGCAAAGACAACGTAGATCAACTTGATACACACAGAGATACACATCCTGAAATATTTCCCTAATCCCTTTTCAAGGATACAAGTCAGAGTGTGACTCCCAAATCCTCCCTCCCCCCAGAACAGCCGAT
>NW_008661367.1:0-3057 GCF_000695815.1 Acanthisitta chloris
CGGGCACGGAGCCCCGGGCACAGACCCCCGGGCACAGACCCCCGGGCACGGAGCCCCCGGGACCGGGCACAGAGCCCCCGGGACGGCCCCGCCAGCAGCGGCACTCTCAGCCTGGTACTGCCCAGCGCAGTCAAGAGGCAGCACAGGCAGTGCCATTGTTTGCACAGCGTTAGGTGCACACCTGCTGCTCTGCAAAGCAGCAAAGGAGACGACTTAACACGCTGGTTTGCAAGCGTAGAGTCTACAGAGGGAATTCCTACTGTTGGTGCAGGAGAATCGGAAACATGTTGTACTTGCAGTTTCGCTGCATCCCACTAGTGTCACTTATCTCTAGGTACAGGCACAGAAACATCCTAAGCCGTGATGCCCTGCAGATCCATCTGTAGTAAGCAACTAAGAACACTCCTCACTGGAGTTGAGTGCACCATGATCCCGAGGGCTGGGCAGGATCACAGTGGGATGCTCAGGACTGGGGCTGGTCCAGGACCTCATGATGGTCAAGGCCACCCTCACTGTTTGTACAACTTACCAGAAGTGATATTTCAGACTGGAAGCCAACAGCTAACACAGGACTGCCAGGAACATCAGACATGCACATCCAAACTGATTAGATATTCCAAAACAAACCCTGCGAGTGTCAGGAACTGCTGGTGCAGTCTGACCCAGCCTGGCTGCTCCTCTCCCAGTGATGCATTGGTCATTCTGATTCATTGTGATGTTCATTAGTACCTGGGGAATTCGTTACTAAACACACACAGGTCACCTCCACTGCGGCTACTGGAGGAAACAGGCACTTCTGTCCTCAGTTACAGCTTTTACAGCTGTAATGACATCAGTAAGAGGCATTTTTGGATCTGATTTAAAACTGGAAAGTCCAGGCAAACTCAGATGCTGCAGTTGTGAGGAACTGCCACAAATACCTTCGTCAGAGCTGAATATTAAAACCCGTGAGCTTGTTTGGTCAGAGTCAAGTCATAAACCAGGATGTTCAATCACATTGGAATGCGAGGGCCGCAGCACGGCGGCGATGCCTCTGCGCTGCCAGGCCCTCCCCAGCAGCTGCTGCACACAAACCCTCCGCAAAAAGTCTGCAGGAGAAGGCAATTCCGATGCAGAGAAAATGCAAAACAATATCGCAAAGGGCAGTAGTGGCCCAAAACTAATCACCGTGACACTTCAGCATGTACGGTCGAAGAACAAGGGACCTGTTGCTGAGAGGCAAAGGGCAGCTGGGCTAAATTAGCCGAGCAAGTTTGAGTCTGGATAGTGTCATTAGGAGAAAAGCAGAACTATGCCATAAACTCTAATGAATGCATTAATGGATGGCTTGTGCCTCTCAAAAGGGGAAAAAACGGTTTAAATAAAGTTATTAACACAGCCCACCTGTGTTTGGCTCTCGGACTATGCTGCTTAAATAGCCCATTAACTCTTGGAGTAACTAATCTTGAAAGTGAATATGGCCTTTCTGAAGTAGACATTTAACTACATTCATATAATTCAATTAGATGGAGCATTCTCAGTCCAAAGCCAGTGCTCTCTGCTTTCATCTCTAATAATGGTGCACAGCAAATGCGGTTAATATGGTGTTAAAAAAAGAATTTGCATTTGCAATGGTAACCAAAAATAAATTGTTGGCACCAAACTCTAAAATAGAACATGTAATTTCAGTGATATGAATTAGCATTAGTATAACAATACAATTTTAAGGGTACATTTAGAATTAGAAAAAAATCTATCATTATTATACTTTTAAAATTCTAGAATCAGTATTACAAGAGCAATGCTCAGGGCTCTGCCTTTAACTCATGGGAAAATTAATTATTTTTGTGAAGAAACAAAGTTATTGATCTCAGGTTTTTTACTGGGCACCAGAGCTCACACCAGTTAACAGACAGTGCCCTGCACTGCTTCTGTTCGATTCTGGGGGGAAGGGGCAAGGAAGAAGAGAAACAAATCGTAGCCTGAACCAGTTCATCCAGTTAATAAATAGTTAAAGCAAATTCATTAGGAAACAGGAATTTTATAGATTTAGTTAAAGGTTTCTTCCTATTTATGTCACTGAGAAATGATAAAATTCCTTTTATCACTCTACAACTTGTTAATGTTTTACCCCAGGACCACTTCATCTGTAATAAACATCTTAACAAAATATGCATCCCTAGGGAGGAACCGTTAATTTCCTTAAGGCCTCACACATGTAATAGGGTTTTATTGCATGCAGGTGCTTTGTGAAATTGCATCGACTTGTAATAAACATCCAGTAAAGAGCAGGTAGCACCTAAAAGGGGGAAGTGTTTGTGCACCTGTCTGAGGAGAGGCTGAGCACACCCTAATCCTCCACGGGCTCCTCCGACGGCACCCGGAGCCCACCGAGCCTCCCGTCGAGGGCATCGGCGCCTCTGAGCCACCAAGGTAAACTCCTTCTCACGCGCGTTTAACCAGCTAACCAACTAGTGCAAGGCGAATTTAACCTATGCTCAAAGAGATTTGTGGCAGCTCTGCTAAAACTGCAGTGTAAATTGCAACCAAGCAAACACACCTAAAGGACAGGGAATAGAGCATGGCATCTCTTTCTTCTGCAGGGAGTTATCTGGGTAAGACTTTGTGGAACTAATGTGTTATTAATCTGTTTAGAATTAAGTGCAAACAGAGTTTAACTTAATTCTTACCGGTAATAACAAACCTTAGATTTTTCAGTGAGGATAGATGAGTCTTAACTGTTCAGCTTTGAGAATTACTGTTTCAAAGCCTCCTGAACAGAGCTGTCTGTGGTCTCCCAGGGACGCTGATTGCAGAGGGCAATTCTGCTCATCACAGCAATTAACGGGACACCTCCCGGTCCAGCAGCAGAATGGTGTGTGCTGCAGCTCTTTGTTATTGCTTTGCCAGTTCCCTCTGTCCGCTCGGGAGTTTGTGCTCTGTGTTGCCATTTGAGAGGACAGGACAGTTTGTGTCTTCCAGGAATTTCCGAGTTTAATCACAGTGTCCAGAACTTATACAAGTTCTTCAGCAAAGCCTCCCTGTATTTCCTTCCTCTCCTCCCGAAAACTCCCTTCC
>NW_008661367.1:3089-12493 GCF_000695815.1 Acanthisitta chloris
AGTAAAGTATCAAAACAATATTGCAGCCAGAAGTCAAACAAATGGTTCTGGAGACCTTGAGCAGCTCAGACTAGAAATCTGAGATGAGACTGGACCAAACTGGACTGAAGCCTCTCAGTGCCATGGTTGTGGGCACCAGGAAGAGCTGCCAAGGGCAATGCTGCAGCCCCGTGAGGAGCCCCTGGATGAAACACAGGACAAACTGTCTCAAAAGCTCCTGCGACACCTAAAAATCCAACTTCAGTCAAAATGTTTACAAAAGTGCATGGGTGACCTCTTCATCTTTATCAAGCCTATCACTAAAACACCAAATATGCTTTTCCATTTCAAATTTGGGTATTTAAAAAAATTGTAACCTTATGTGAAATTAAGACATTAAATATTTTGCCTTGCCCAGGCAGAGGACAAGGACTCACAGACCACCTGAAATATTTGTCAACGGCTGTTAGGATCTGGGGTGTTTTTTTGCTGTGTGTTTAACTTCAAAAAAACCCCCAACAATACAACTGACTTTTTGCTGACACCTTTCTAGGCTGGGTACAACACGTAAAAATCTCAGCTGTGCTACTACTGAAGTCAACAAATTAACATACTGAACTGAATCATGACTTCTTGAGGGGAGGGAGGTGCAATGCACTGATTACTGGGGTAAAGTAATTCCTCTCAAAGTGCGTGAAAGATATTACCCACACGTGACTCTAAATTAATAGTAGGGGGGCCAAAAATGAACATAAAAAACCTAATTTGATACCAACGCTGAAACGGTGAACTGTAAAGAAAATCTCCCTGATTTAAAAGGCAGAGGGGGGGGAAACCAAAACAGTAAGTAACCTCAGACCTGAGCTAAGATGGCAAAGACAAACAGTCGTGTGAAAGTTGGGAAAGAACTTAAGGACATCAATCACCTGCAGCCCCCGAGACCCCCCCAGACCCTGGCACAGCCCCCTGAGACAGGGGGGCTATGCCAGGATCTGGGGGGGTCTCAAGAGACAGGACACCAAGGGCTGTTGGCTCAGCACCCCAGGACGTATACTCACCTGGCAGTGCCAACCCACCTGGAGAGGGGAGAGGAGAGACTTGGGGTGCCACGCCACAAACAGGCTGGTAGGACTTCCTAAGAGGATTAGAGTTTATACATGGCAGCAGGCAGCATTTGAGCAATTTTTCCTGCTTTTTCAAAGGAAAAACCTCAAAAAAACCCAACACAAACACTCAGCCCCCTCAGTGCTGAGGGGAAATAGAGACAGGAGTCAGAGAGGCAAATGTAATTAGGAAACATATGAGAAGATTCAGAAAAGTTCAAAAGAATATGAGAAAGGAAATGTATAAAAAGTAAATAAAACACATTGTTTAAAAATGTTTCATATTAGACTTCCCCTATAAACGTTTTACTTTTTATTTTATAGATTTCATGCTATTCTAATCAACTTTATTTTTGTAACTTCACAACTGAAACTGCAAACCTTACAGCCTGTTTTCACATTTCTGGGGTGTCCTGTCAGTCTTTTATATCTCTCTAGATGGGGGAAAAATAAAGTCAATGAAGTGAGCCAAGAAATTCTAATTTCGAAACTTTTATAGAAAATTCTGCTGCAGAAACTCAGGCACCACATCATGGAAAGATCATAAAGCCTTGGTGAAAACAGTTCCAACTCCCAGACAAATCAAGCCCTAAATAGTTTACTGTTGCTTACCAAGAGTTTGTAAACTTGTAAAGGATATTAATGAAGGTGTAAACTCTTACTGAGGAAAACCAAGTCTTTGCTGTAGAGAGTTTGGGTATTAAAGTCCAGCAAACACAACACTTCATCTGCCCTGAACTGCCCCAGAACCTCGGAATTAGAGCAGCCAGGTAATCCAAAAACCGATTAAAGCTGCAAGAAGGCTCTGCTCGGTGCAGTCATCTGGAGGAAGGTTCATCTCATCTTTACAATCAAAGAGCTAACTCTGATGTCCCAGCACACAAATAAGTAAATGTGGGATAATTAGGAAACAAATTCTGCAAACATCTTGAAAGGGGCTGGAGACCTTTGATCTTTATAGAAAAGAAAACATTACAATACAGCACAGCTTTTGGGGCCTGCACACATTTTATACCAAGGCAGAGGATGGTATCTTTCTTAGAAATCAAGTAACACCTAATTCCATCATACCCTAATTATCTTAACTGATTTCATGTGTCCAAAGGTATTTCACCAAAAGATTAGAGCAGAAAGAGGGACTGACAAAATAATTAAATATGCAATTTGCCAAGGTTGGGCAATATGGCTTTGAAATCACCTTTTCAGGAAGTTTTACAGCTTGTTCATTGACATATATATTGCAGCCTTCAGATTCTTATTTAAGCTCTTTTGATTACTTTAATGGATTAATACCCGAGTACCATCCATGTAAAGCCTAATACTCAAGCCTGTTTCTAATTTGCCCAGAGTTGCACTAGTTTCCTTTTGTTGTTATGCTAAGAAAAAAAATAATCTGTATCTTGATATTTTTTTTTAAGTCGTAAGATTCTTTCTTCCAGAGTAGCTATGTGAACACAGAAATACGTCTGCATCTGGTGTCCTTTTCGATTACATGAAATGCTTCCATGATTTTTGAGGCTTTGGTGACTGGGCAAGTGCAGAATGGCAGCTTTCACCCTTTCAGATTTATTTTGGGTGAAAAAACCCATATGGAAGGTACCCAGTGCCCCGGCAGAGGTGCCCAGCACTGTGGTGGCACTGGGACGTGGTGGCACAGGGATGTGGGCCCAGGCCTGCCATAGCAGGAGGAGGTTTCTCTACTCACAGCATCAACATTCTTACTTCTCCCTCCTGCTCTGCCTCTTTAACAATACAGAGCTTGTGGGAAAACCTTCCACCTGAGGTCTGTGACCTGCCAATGGAAACCATGTAAAGACCCACTAGGAGTGAAAGCAAGGGCTGCCCAGCCCAGACTGACACAGGCCAGGAGTGAGTGCCCAGAGCAGAGTGATGCAGCCTGTGGATGAGCCTCCAGTGCTAAGGAGTTTCCCAAGACACGCTTGGGTTCTATGTCTACATCCCTTCATGAACTCCTTCACTCCCAACTCTCATCACAGCCCATAGTAGTGCCTGCCTTTCCCAGAGCACTGACATTGTGTGGAGAACCTCTGTCCTTGGCTCCTCACACACAGCACAACCCACCAACTGCTACACACACAGCTAGTCTGGCCTCTCCTTGCTCGAGATCAGGTGCAGCCCGTTCACCCAGACAAAATGCAGGAGGAACACTGCTCGAGTTCAAACACATTTTAAAAACTAAAACCAAAATGCTCAAACACAACTCAGGTACAAGGTAAACAAACAATAGCATAGCAGGGACAAGGCAGCAGAGACTCCATGCACATGAGGCAGCAAACCTCACCTCCCCTCACCCAATCCATCCTCAGATTCTTATTCTGCCCTGTACAGAGACAACCAACCATTCAAAACTCATTGGGAAATGAACCTTCTTCCTCTAACACTTGTTTGACAAACCCTCCTGGGCTGCTCAGCCCTGCCATGCACAGCCAGTGCTCCTGCAGCCCTAATGGTGCAACCAGGGCTGACCTGGCTCTAGCTCCCACAGCCTAAGGCACCTCTCCAGCTCAGCTCAAGTTTGTGAAAACAAAAGCAAAGACAAGCTTTAAACGTTTAAACAGAAAAGAAATTCAAGTTCAGAACTGCACAGGCCTCAGGACACCAGAAAGGGGAAGGTCTCAGCCATTCTCCTGGAAGCCAACACATACTCTTTAATGAAGAACAGTTTTTCTTGAGATTTAACAAAACAATCTAACCCAAACCAGCATGGCCTTTGCCTGAAAAATTCCAGCCTAATTATAAACTTCCTCTGAAAAATGAAAAAAACATAGTGATACTCACAGTCTGGGAGAAGACAGAGGCAGCAGCAGCAGCTTACAGGTAGACATTCTGCCAGAGTCTGATGGTCCTCACACCTGAGAGCAATAACAAGGAAGGGCTACCTTGCACCTCCCTCCTTTTATCCTCAGCTGAGTTCTGCTGGTGCAGCCTTGTACCTGACCAGTTTCACTTGTGGTCACCCTGGCTTTGGTGTGATTCCTAGGTGTGTTGGGTGCCCTTCATCCTCCTCCATAGCACACCCAGTTCTAGACCATTGGAGTTGTTTTGCACTGACTTTTTTCAGTTTATTATTTCTCTGTTCTACATTAGCAGTTGAAGCCATCAGAAATGACCCAGGATAGTGAAAAGGCACTTGCTGACCACAAACGTGTGCAAGCTCCTGGTCAGACATGCTGTGTGTTATCTGGAGAAGCCTTGGTGGCCTCTGGGCTTGGCTGCCCACAAGGGAAGCAGTGGGTGCCTGGGCAAGCGCTGACCACACCAGGGCAGGTGCAGAATGCTGGGAGAGTGTCCCTAACATTTTGCTAAGTGACACATGTTAGGATTAAAAATACCAGCAATGACAGAAATGTTCTCTGGAATCCACAGTTCAGCAGATGCCTTTCAAAATAACTCACTGAACCACAACAGAGAGACACCAAACCGACCCAATCCTTCCCATCTTTAAAACCATGTACATACACCATATTTCAGGGTCAATTTATCACAACATGCCCCTTCCTCACTGGTGCATAGCAAAAGGGAGAGCACAGACATATTTATAGCAGGCACTGCTTATCAGGCAGTATAAATATGTCCATGCTGGAGTAAATCACAGCGTGGAGGTGAGCTCAGTGTCCCACAGCGAGGAGGAAGGCCGAGCACCTGGGAGGCTGCTCGGGCATGGGGCAGGGTAGCTCTGGCTCACTTGTGCATCTGGTGTCTCCTGCAGCCTTGGGAAAGAGCTGAGATTTAAGGTTTGCAAAACTGCAAATACAAATGTATTGATAGAAAAATAGGTTTAACTTTCAAACAGCAAAACCTAATAATTCACAAATCATCAGGAGTGTCAGGACAGAGCTGTGGGTAGAGATGCACAAAACGTTCACAGAAGAATTACAGAAGCTGCACAGAAAGGACTGTTTAAGGAGACTTAGAGAGCAAAATGCCAGCAAAATGCAGCAAGACAGAGCTGCCGTGTCCTTGTGGGACTGTTTAAGATAATGCCCACTCCTGTGCTTGGGCAGTTAGGGTCTTCTAAGAATAACCTGATTAAAGAACATTTTGCAACCTATAAACCTGGTGCAGTTTAAAAGAAGTCTTTTAACCTTGGAGGTCTTATTTTCCTTATTAAGAAGTTGGGAAAGCCCTTGCTTTCCCCAGTTTGATCAGCTCATTAACGGACTGACAATATCTTGGGAGCTGCTGATGCTCAGTGCTTTAATAATAACATCTGCTGACTTCCTCAGGGCCCGTTTCAAGAAGAAATTAGGTACAGGTTTGCATGCCAAAGCAAGCAGGGATGTCATGAATCTGCACCCAGCTGGGAAAAGCAGACAGGCTATGGAATGGTAGTGGCCACCACCAAACGCTGCTGACCGAGGTGGGGATTGTTCCCGGCCCCCTGCCCTGTCCAGAGGGCACAAACCTGGGCTGCCTGTGCCCCAGCCCCCCCAGCCCTGCCCTGCTCAGGCCCGAGGGGTGCCATTGAAGGGGCTGGTAACTGCTGTGGGATTTTTTTAATCTAGTTTCCTATGAAAACAAGGTTCCTGTGATCCCTGTGTGCTTGTCTGTCTGCCTGTCCTGCCCAATAACTTTGAACTCTTTTCTTTACTGATTTAAACCAGATTTCACAGAGAGGTGGAAGTCTCAAGGATAATTAAGTTCCTAAAAGCTTCATATAAGTAGGCATTTGGGCAGAAAAAGGAATTTAGAGTTAGAACAGGCAAAAAGTTTGCATCAAGGGCTTTGGGTTTATCAACTGAATTCTGCCACCCATGACAGGTCATTGCCAGGGACTGTGGGAACAAGATCGTGTAGGTGGGAAGATCAGAAAGTCTTTGTGTAATTCAGGTGACAGGAATCTGCCTCTGTGGCCTCCAGCACTCGTGGAACTGATCCTCTCACATCGCCAAGTCTGTACTCCTTGGGTTTTGCTGGCCCTTGGCCCAGCCCCACAGATGTGACGGCTATTCCCCAACCAGCAGGGAACTCCTTGGTGCCTCCAGAGTAGGGACCATCACCACCATCCCTGGCACAGGGCTGGCCTGGCTGCTCTTACTCTCCCCCTCTCCTTCCCCCTGCTGACCCCATACCCTCTGCTTTTGGCCTGGTGCATCCCAACTGAGTCACGCCGTGCTCCTGCAGGACACCCGACCTGGAGCAGCCACCACAGGCTTCTTGCCTGGTGTTTGAATAAAGACTGCTCAGACGCTCCTGGCGGGAGTGTTCCCCTGGCAGGGAATTAACCTGGGATGACCTTATGGCACATCAGCTTCTTGGGCTCCCTGTTTTCTTGACACTTCAGTGACTTTGGAGGTGCCCTCCCCCAGCTCCCAGCAAACCCAAACAACCCAAATCCCACTCCTTTTCCCTGGCCGTGGGAACAGCCACTGGAGTGCTCCCAGAGGAAGGTAGTGCTGCAGGAGGAGGGAGGCTCAGCCTCACCTCCCCTGCTCCCAGCACATATTTGGCAAAGGCTGACAGAGGCTCACCACCCTGCCAGGTCTCGCCTGCTTCCCCTTCAGGAAGTTTTCTTAATATCCAGTGTGAATTTTCCTTACTGCCATTTAAACCCAGCATTTTGGCGCTTCTGTCTGGGGAGGAGACCTGCAGGGGGCCGTGGGTCCAACGCTGGGCAAGGGTCTCTCCCCAGTGCCTGCTGTGGCCAGTGCCCCTGGGCCAGCAGTGTGGAACCTGCACAAAGCCTCCCAAGCCAAGGCACAGCCCTGCACTTAGCAGCTCTCTGGTAAAGCTTTTTAAAGTGGAAAATCAGACCGTGTTCCTTTGCCCAGCTGACAGTGCTGTTCAGTTTGGTGAAAAAAATGTTTGGGACAATCAGAATCTTTGTTGTTCCACACCAGGTTAAATTATAAAACTGTAAACTATGACAAAAACCAGTAAGCAGACTCACCTGCTTGGCACAGGTGTGAAAACTCCCCTGAGAGAAGAGCACAGCCCCCTCCTATCTCTGCCAATAGGTAGTTGAGAAACAACCAGTTTACTCATTTTTTTGTGCTAAGTGGCATCAGTGCTCCCTCCCAGGGAGTGCCTGCCCTACTGTGCAGCACCCCAAGCTCTGGACTTTGGGTCAGGACAGCTGCTGTTTGATTTCGGGTTTCTTCACTCAGAGAAACCCCCAAGGACCTGCTTTGATCCTGTTGGACAATGGGCATTCAATTTGGGCCTTAAAATCTGCAACTGGAACCAACCTTTCTGAGTAACCCTCCAGGAGCAGCTGAGTTTCCAGCCCACAGAGAGGATGCCCTGGGGGCAGGGTGGGCTGTGTTGGCTGGGAGTGGCAGAGAGCTGCTTCGCCCGCACAGATAGCGTTTGGGAAAGCTGCAGCACAGTTCAGTCTCCATCACACGAGCTGGTGGGAAGGCTGGGAAATAATTCCTGGTAGAGCAGCTGGATGAATACACAGTTTAATTTAAGATCCAACACTCACAAGTCCAGCTACAAAGTGGTCCCACTTGGGGCATTCTCACAGCTTTTGGTTTAATCGAGCAAGATTCTAGAGGTCAAATTTCACCCTCAGCAGAAGTATGTCACGAGGCTTCCAGCATTTCTGGTGGCAAAGCCCCAGCCTGGAGCCTGTTTCCTCTGAGGATTGTAGGACGGTTCGTTGGGGCTTTTTCTCTTCGACATGTCGCCCCTTTTATTAACTTCTGCTTTGCTTTAAAAAGAGGCATCTACCGTTTTGCTTCCCTGAAGAAGCTCATAATGTTATAATTCAAGTGTCAGGACAGATTAGGTTAAATGTACTGTGTGATTCCCAAAGGAAAACAAACTTCCAAACATCCTCTGTTTGCCTTGTTCCATGTCATGGATTGCATTAGAGCCGAACATGTAATTCTGTCGCCTAATGTGTTAAAGTTGGCAGGAATTTTACTCTCTGTGCAAGGTGAGAAATTACTGAGCTAACAAAACATTTCGTTTCCCCCTCCTTGCGTTCCTTCTTTATGAGATTCTGAATGTGACATTTTCACAAAAAATCCCTGCACTTATTTGTGAAAAATGTATATTAAAACCAAAACACATCAAATGGAAAGAAATCACAGATGGTTTTATTCACAAGCAGCAGAATTAATGGCCTTCCCTACTCTTTATAAATATTGGAAGCAGATGAGTTCATTACTATTTCACTCTAATAGAGAAAACCTGCTTGATTTTGACAAGACATCTACTTATCTAGTGTTTTTACTGAATAATAAATCTATTTTCTTTGAAAAATAAAAGTTATCAATAAACAAAAACCTGCCTGGAAAACCTGCCAATCAAAAAGCCTCCAAACATCTTCATTTCTGTAGTGCCGAAAAGGAATTCGAGGGATTTTGAAAATGTCACTAATTTTCAGAATAGAAAGTTTTGAAATGTTTACTTTGTGGTTGTCTTAAATTTTTACATCTTTCAACAAAGCAAGCAGAAAAGTGAAAACATCTGAAAAGGCTTTTGAAAAGAAAAGAGTCAGCACAAGCTGGATGAAGCTGTGGGCTCCTTTATCTTCCAGAAATCCACACACATGGAGCGGAGTTTAGGAGGGTTTTTTTTACTAGGCATTCAAACACTTCCCAGTTCACAAACCCAGCTCCATCGAGTTTACCAGAGCTTCAAAGTACTGTTGGCAGCTTTTCCTGCGCTGGGATAAAACATCTTACCCTGGGGAAGCAAGAGCTGAGTCATTCTTAACCCCCAACAACATTCACTGATGTGGTCATCTTGTTAGTCATGGAAATCCCGTGTTAGCTCTGTTTGTGCTTCTTTCAACACTTATTAACCAAGGAGCGAGGAGGTTTTATTTTAAACTGCAGAAGATGTTTATCCTCTCTAGGGCCATGACAATCAGTTACATGGTTTATCCATCATTCCAGAGAAAGGAAGGGATTTTGAGAAACTCCCCAGGCAAGTTAATTTTTAAAGCTGTGGGAGGGAGAGGAGAAAAGAAAGCAAACACCACCAAAGCCACCGGCACACAAAGCCTGGGACAGCCCTAGATGCCGCAGGGACCGTGCCGGTCACCTCCAGCCCCTGTGCCTGCTGCTCCCCTCGGGCACCAGGAGGGTTTCGAGGGGCAGGAATGGCCAGGAGACACCTCCACGGAGAGGAACGGCCACTCCGTGGCCAGAAGCCCTGAGCATAGCAGAAAGAATTAGAAATTTTCCTTAGAAACCAAATTCCACGAATGCTGGATGAGGTAAGCCAGCTCCGATCCCCCCTGACGACGGGGGACAAGGGTCCCCCATCCAGAGGCCTGGAAGCTCTGCAGCACTCCCAGGCACTGTGGGCACAGCCCACACGAGTCTGTGGCGGGAGGGGGGCGGG
>NW_008661367.1:12545-13719 GCF_000695815.1 Acanthisitta chloris
CGGGCAGAGGTGACAGAGATGCTCATGAGCCCCTCGGCCAGGGCTCCAGGCTGGGCCCACTCTGCCTCACATCCCCCCATGCCGCCCCCTCCCCAGTCAGGACATTCAATCAGGTGCTGGTGATGGCTCCCACGGCAGCTCCAAGATGCTGTTTCTTAGTTTGTGGTGGAACAAGTGGTACTGCTTTGAAAAGGTTATAAAAACATGTGCCTGAAGAGAATGTCGGGAACTTGGGTATTAATCTCCCTTAATTCAAAGACCACTCAAAATAAGCGAGACAGAAATATTGGCTGGGGTGAGAAGATGCCAGAGGTCGCACTGTGCACCACCAGCTTGGGTCAAGTTCAGAAGAATAATTTAGCAGGACGAAGAACAACGTCCAGGTCCAGGTCGCAGTGTGGTGTGGCCTCCCTGGGGAGCAGCCGTTTCCTGCAGGGACTCACCACCGCGCACACAGTGCCCACAGCACTGCCACGGGCTCTGCCCTGACCCACAGGACAAACCCAACCTTTACACTGCTGTGTCCTGACTTTGCAGCAAACCTTTGGAGAGAGACATTTTGGATGGGTTTTCCAAAGCGATTTATATCTCATTTCCAAGAACAAAACCCCACAAACAACAGCACGTTCCTCACAGTGGATCATGCTCTGCCACCTCTGCAGTTCACCGTTCCGGTCCAGGTAGCTGCTTCAGTCAGGAAATTAAAACACAAAACTGATTAAAACGCATGAACTGATTAAAACAAGTTTTATTTAACAAATTATATTAAGAATGCAGACTAAGTTATCACACAATGAAACTTCCCTTTGTAAAATACAGGAGGGTTATCTAAAATAAATATAAAACGTAGTAACATTCATAAGATTAATGCACAATAAATTCACTTCCAATAACCCAACCGAATGCATAGCATCTCAGAAACCCACTTTGCAACTGCATAAAAGGTTTCTCTCTGCCATTTGCATGATTACATTTAAATCTGTTGCTGTTAGGAAACAATTTCACAACAAACGACCAAAATATCCAAAGCGTTTGGTTTCCCAGATGTGGTGAATGAACGGAGCAGCACCTCACTGAGCTCGTTGGTGAGCAGAGACACCTCCTGCCCTCCCTCCTGCGCCGGGCGGTACAGCTGGGGGTGATGGCACCTGCACCGCTCAGCTGCCAGGGGGCA
>NW_008661367.1:13756-17432 GCF_000695815.1 Acanthisitta chloris
GAGGTAATTATTTGGACGAAGCTAGACGTGTCTGCTCCTCAGGAGTGGGCACAGCTCTCTGGTGAGCTGCCCTGCAGCCCACCCAGCCGGGCTCCCAGGGCTGCCGTGGGCACACCTGGGGGGACAGACCCGTCCCCGGGCACTGGGGAGGTGAAGGCCAACGTGGGACCAGCCAGCTCTGAGGCACCACATCCCATTTTCCCTCCCCTCAAGAGATTTCAGGGCTCTGTGGAAGAGGAGTGCCAGGGCCTGCAGATGCCCTCCCTCACTGCCAGGGATGCTCCAGGCTTGGCCGTGTGCGGGTTCCGTCTGGAGAGCTCAGGACACTGAGGGGCAGCAGTGGGTATGAAACCAAACAAGCCCAATGCTACAGACTACCAACAACCTCTCACTGCACAGGAGGCTCCAGGATCCTCAACAAACACCGCGGACACACGCAGGGACAGTCACGGGAAAAGTCTGACAGAGTTTACTCCTATGGAACTACAACTATGAGGTGCTCCCACAGGGAAGACACCCACTACGACTGTTCACACTTGAATTTTATCACGAAGTTCACACTCTATATCATTTTCTGGACTAATTTTTTGCCTTTCCACGGTTAACACAGCAGACAGCACAGCCTGGCCTGGATGGCCACAAGTCACCTTGGCACGCAACCGGCTCCTTGCCGTGAGGAATCCAGGAGGCAGTGTGTCACTACAAATTCACATCAGAAGGTGTATTTTACAGTAAGCAAACCCCTCGCTGCTGCTTTTCTGTCTCTGTTGCAGACATACGGTAATTTGGCAAACTAACTTCTCCATCAGCCACAAGATTAAACTACCTAGAGAACAGTTTTGTTCTACAAATTCAGGCAAGGTAGCCAAGCACATCTGGTAAAGCTCTGCAAATCCACTTCTGTTGCTTTCCACTGACTCATCCCCTCCCCTTATGCTTCAGAAGGCTTCTCCACAGCCAGGCAACATCCGCATCAGGCTCCCTGAACATTTATTGCCTGGGCCAGTGCTTCCACAATTGTCTTTTGAACAGGGCGACAGACGCAGAGAGATGCTGGTACTGGCCATGGCACATGCCAGCAGGGAGGACTCACTGCAAGGATGCAAGGACCAGCCTTGCAATGAGCTGCCATGAGTACAAAAGTTATGGAACAGCCAATAAATTCTGCCTGTGGAAATGCTGACCTGACACCCCAGATCTTGGGAATTCAGCAGTGCAATAAAATAGCTTCCTCTGGTCGGTGGATTGCGAAGTTGACACAGTCAGTCACCCTGTACAGTGTGTCTTGCTGCGCTTCCCAGCCCTGGCTCCAAGCCCTCTCCCCTTTGGAATCACCCAGTTTTCCAGCCTGTTGTTAGCAGGGCTGAGAGCTCAGCTGGCTCTAAGCAGCTGTGGCATTTTCCTCAGAATATCCTGACTGCGTTTGTGCCACAGGAACTGCATTAGTCCTGCCCACACATTCTGAGCAGGGCACATCTGCAGTGCTGTGGCACAGGATCGCACTGTGGGGAGCAAACTCATCTCTCAAGGTTCTTTGCAGGTGCATCCCAAGGCAGCTTTGCCGGCCCAGAGTCAGAGAGGGAGGAGGGAGAAGTAACTACAAACACATCCTAAAGATGTGGCCTGTCTCAGCCAAGTGTCCTGCCAGCGTGACCCTGTAGGTCACTGCAGAGCAAGCTGAGCTCTATCTCCAAGAAGGCTGAGCAAACCTAATGGTTGGTATAAACAGTAAAGCACCGATTTTCTCTCTAAGCTACATTTCACAGAAGGGACTCGAAGCTCTGAGCCTGTTTCCCCAGAAGTATCCCGGGAGTTGGGCACTAAGCGTGGGGCTCTGGACCTGCTCCGCACAGAGCCCCTGAGCAGACAGCCCTGCCCCTGCCAGGCCGAGGGGCGCTCGGCAGCCACCTCCCCTCTCTGTGGCATACACTGCCCCGGAGCTCGCAGGCTGTGCTGGCACCAACCCACAGCTCCTGCCCCTCCACCGGGAACAGGGAGGTCAGCTCTCAGCCAGAGCTATGAGGAATGCACTGCTGCCGACAGCTCCTGCCTACCTGCCGTGACCACTGAGCCACAGGAGAAGCTATAAATGGATGTCACAGAAAACTAGAGAACAAATTACAAGCAGAAAAATAGAAAGACAAAAGATGGATGAGATGGGCACAGCATTACAGCGTGGAGTGGATTTGAACTTCAAGTGAACCTGAGCCGAATGACCAGGCTGCCATGGTATGTTCATTTGTTGATGTCGGCATCATCAATCTGGCCTTTGTGAAGCCTGGCAGTGAGGTCTGGCTTTTCTTTCCTGCAGGATAAATAACAACTAAAACTGGTGCTGCAACCTCCAAGTAAACGAGCACTTCCAGGGGGTCACCCAAGGCTCCAGAGCTGGTGCAAACAGCACAGCTTTCTCTTTTGCCCAAAAACAACACATCTGCAACCAAACCAGCCTCTGCTCCCCAACCACATAGCTGCTCCAGAGGCAGCTCCAGAAAATTATTCACCTGACTGGAAGAAGCTGAAGCAAAGATCTGGATTTGATCTGTCCTGAATGTTACAGTGTTTTGTGCTCATTATCCCAGCAGTACAGCGTGGTGCCTTAAAACCAGAAATGAATCTTTGGACAAGAAATATTTTACATATGTACAAATAAAAAATAGAAGTTGACAGTACAAAACCTGCCGTTAGTCACCAATCTGTCCAACTAGCAAACACCATATCAACCCAGGGCAGTGCAAAGTGGGTTGGGGCACACGCACGGCCCAGGCTGAGCACAACAACTGTGACTGTTACCATGGCAATGGGTCGGGGAAGCAGTACTTTACACTATAAAAAACTGTACGTTATAACACTTACTCAAAAATTGCCATTTTGCTGCCATGACGTAGCTTTGTTCTACAGCAGAGACTTGAAAGAGCAGCACAGAGTCAGATGGGCACTTGTAAATAACTTATTACAGCAATGGACTTCTCTAAGACATGCGTTTGGCTCAGGAGCGAGCCCAGGTCAGCGATCGCAGGGATGCTGAGGTCAGGGTTTAATGCAACCCACTCACCCTGCTCCACGTCAGAGTCCAGTGCTTTCCTGCGAGCGCCCAGGAACAGGCACATCTCTTGTTTTAGCAGCGAGGTGGGCACCTGTGAGAGACCTGTCCCGAGTGATGGGCAGATGATGGCACCCCAGCAGGGCCCCGCTCTGGTCAGGGGCAGTGGGGCACTGCTGGGCTGCTGCCAGCATCCCACTGGAAAGAAGCACAGGGTGTTTGTTGCTCTCGATCCGGATGGATGCACGAACACCCCGTGCAAAGTGAAGGTGCAGAGCCTGGGACAGGTGTGAGCCAGCAGCCCCAGCTCTGCCAGCCTACAGCACGTCCAGTGACCACAGTCTGGGGCTGATCTCGGCCACGGCAGAGCTGCTGTGCTCGGGCCTTGGCAAAGGGATGGGACATCACTGCAGCGTGATGTGCCCCCGGACCAAGCGCTGCAGGTGCTGAGAGCCAACCAGCTCCACAGCAGCTCGAGTGGCATCGTCAGCTGTGCCCTTTGCTATTCTTTGTAGGGCTGAGCGCTCTCGATGGTTCGTGAGCTCCAGTCTGTGTTCACAGGGGTTTGCTGCAGCTCTGGATCCGTGATGTCCTGCAGCAGGGTACAACGTGGGGACGGCAGAGGGGCTGCTC
>NW_008661368.1:0-1882 GCF_000695815.1 Acanthisitta chloris
CTTTGGGTGGTCAATGGGAGACGTTCCAAGCCCTGAAGACCCTTTGGGATGAGCACTGGGAGATGTTCCTGATCCTGGAGTTCCTTGAGGTGACTCTGTCCATTTTTGTCCCCCCCCAGTACTATTTCTCCGTTCGCCTGTTCGCGGGGCAGGAACCAGGAAGTGCCTGGGTGGGTTGGGTCACCCCTCACTTCCACCAACACGACGCCGAGTTCGAGCTGTCGCGTGTCCGCAGCGTCACCGTCACCATGGGCGACGACAAGGGCAACGTCCACGACAGGTGGGACCCCCCAAACCTGCCCCAGGAGAGGACAACCCCAATGTGGGGAGGGATAAACTGGGAGGAGAAACTGGGAAGGTGTGATGGGATCTCCAGAGGGTTTGGAGTCACCTTCCCTGAGTGGGGAGGTTGAAAAGAACATTCAAAGTGAGGAGAGACTTGAGGATGACCTGGAGGAGATTTAGGGTGGGAAATGGGAGATGTTCCTGGACATGGAGAACCTTTGGGTGGGCAATGGGAAATGCTCCAGGACTTGGAGGAGTTTTGGGTGGTCAATGGGAGATGATCCTGGAGGAGCTTTGGGTGGTCAATGGTTGATGTTCCGGGAGGAGCTTTGGGTGGCCACTGGGAGATGTTCCTGTTCCTGAAGGACCTTTGGGTGGTCCTGGTGGTCTCACCTTTCTCCTCCTAGGTCCTGAAGGACCTTTGGGTGGTCAATGGGAGATGCTCCAAGACCTGAAGGAGCTTTGGGTGGTCAATGGGAGATATTCCTGGGGGAGCTTTGGGTGGTCAATGGGAGATATTCCTGGGGGAGCTTTGGGTGGTCAATGGGAGATATTCCTGGGGGAGCTTTGGGTGGTCAATGGGAGATATTCCTGGGGGAGCTTTGGGTGGTCAATGGGAGATATTCCTGGGGGAGCTTTGGGTGGTCAATGGGAGATATTCCTGGGGGAGCTTTGGGTGGTCAATGGGAGATATTCCTGGGGGAGCTTTGGGTGGTCAATGGGAGATATTCCTGGGGGAGCTTTGGGTGGTCAATGGGAGATATTCCTGGGGGAGCTTTGGGTGGTCAATGGGAGATATTCCTGGGGGAGCTTTGGGTGGTCAATGGGAGATGCTCCAAGACCTGAAGGAGCTTTGGGTGGTCAATGGTTGATGTTCCTGGAGGAGCTTTGGGTGACCACTGGGAGATGTTCCTGTTCCTGAAGGACCTTTGGGTGGTCCTGGTGGTCTCACCTTTCTCCTCCTCCTCAGCATCAAACGCAGCAACTGCTACATGGTGTGGGGAGGAGAGTTGGCCCCACCCCAACAACAGGCCAGAGTGTCCCACACCGACCTGGTCATCGGCTGCTTGGTCGACTTGGCCACAGGTCTCATGACCTTCACGGCCAACGGCAAAGAGATCAACACCTTCTTCCAGGTGAGACCTCCTGGAGGTCCTGACTTGCTCCTTGGGACCTCCCAGAGGAGGATTTGGGGAGCTCCAAGCTCCTCCTTGAAGTTCTCAGCAGCTTTGTCCGTGTGTAGGTGGAACCCAACACGAAGCTCTTCCCCGCGGTCTTTGTGGCCCCAACCACCCAGAACGTTCTCCAGTTTGAGTTGGGCAAGCTCAAGGTGAGGGTGGGACCACCCAACTGGTGTTTTATGGGGGTGGAACTGGGAGAAACTGGGAGGGTGGTGGTGGTGGAACTTCCATGGAGAGTCTACAGGATGGACCAAGGAGGACCTGAGGGTCTTGGACGGTCTACAGAGGTGTCTTGGGGTCTTCAAGATGGACCAAGGATAGCCTGAGGGGGTCTTGGAGACAGAGGTGTCTTGGGGTCTTCAAATGGGCCAAGGATGACCTGAGTACCTTGAGGGTCTCTGGGAGGGTCTTGGAGG
>NW_008661369.1:0-1808 GCF_000695815.1 Acanthisitta chloris
TGGAAATTATGAACTCGAAGTTCTGTCAGTGTTCAGACTGTGAGGTTTTTAGGATGTGAAGGTTTCCAGTGGGCTGTGGCCCCTGTGCTGTGAGCCAAGGTGAGGGCAGCTGGAGTAGGAACTCCAGCTTGGATCCAGTGGGTCATCCAGGGGTTTAGGGGGCTTAAACCTTTCCAGTGGGGCTCTTGAATCCTTCCAGAGAGGCAGGAGCTCAGGCCAGATCCAGGCCAGGTTTTCCTCCTTCTTTCTCCTCTCAACTGCAGGCAGGAGGGAGCTGCTACCTGCCTGACACAGCTGCTGCTGCTGCTGCTCTCGAAGCTGAGCCGCCTCCAGCAAGCACAGCTCACCTGGGATGATGGGGATGGCAGAGTGTGGGAGGTTGGGGAGTGTGGCCAGTGCAAGCCTGGCACATGCCATGCACTGGGAGCCAGGGAAACTGCTCAGTGTGCATCCTCCCTCTGCATCCTCCCAGTGCTCATGCTGCATCCTCGTCCTCTCCACAGTGCATCCCCCAGCCCATGAGGGAGGTGGATCTGACAGGACTGCAGACACCCCATGGTGGGACTGGGCACCCCATTTTTTCCCATTCCAGGGGGGCTCTCCTTCACTTCAGCTGCCATTTCAGGAAAGCTGGAAAGGGCTGAGTTGGTTTTCCTCAAAGGTCTGGAAGGGCACAGTACTGTGAGCATACAGGGAGATGTCACACCTGTGGGGGTGTGATGGGAGACGTGGTGGTTCAAGGTGGAGGGAGCACAGGATGTGATGCTGAGGTGGGGCTCAGCAGTGCCAGAAAACCCCTGGTCTGGGGGTTTGGATGATCAACTGGAACCACTGGAGCAGGGTGCATGGATGCTGCCACCCACAACGGTGGGAGCTTGGGAATTAGAGCACATTATTTAGCCCTCACCTCATCCAAGTCAGCAGGTAGCCCTGCACTGGGCTCACCCCTACTTGCAGAGCCAAGTCATGGGGTGAGGATGCTCCAGACTGGTCCCTCGCAGCCCCTTGACACCCCACAGGGACCCAGCTGGGGCACTCAGGAGAAATCCCCACAGCCTTTCCAAAGCCACCCACCTTCCCATGGGCTGGGCAGTGCCACGGTTGGGCTCAGTGGGCAGGGATGTGTGGGCAGGACGTGCGGCCGTGGCACAGTGGCTCCCCAAACAGAGCTGCCACGCTGCTCTTCAGCGGCTCCGTTCGTATCATCGAATTTTAATTTAGTTAGTTGAGTTCTTTAAACAGTGTGAACTTGCTAAGTGCTTTGCATATTTTATACTCATGAGTAACATTTATCAAACAGAAAGTACAATTAATCAAAGAGGGGAGCGTTTGTAACTCAGAGCAGTTTGTATTCTCCCTTTTTTCTCCCTGCTGTGCCTTTCCTCTCTGTCTCTCTCCTCTTCCTCCTCACTGCTCTGCACTGGCCACTGAACACTACACACATACATGTACATATTCCCTCTCTCCCTCTCCTCCCCATACCATGTGGACCATACAAACATATACAAAAATAAGGTTTATGTTTATATAATATGTTAATGCTATATAGCATAGAGTTTATAGTATGGCACATCTATTACACTATCTATAATAAATATATTTTTTATATTTTGGGCTGCTGGGGGCTCAGCAGTGTGGGTGATGATGCTCCAACCTCCTGCATTTTTTATATTTTGGACTGCTGGGGGGTCAGCAGTGTGGGTGATGATGCTCCAACCTCCTGGTGAGAGGCAGCACCTGAGGGAGTGAGGTGGAATGGACAGTCCCAGCGTCATGTCATGGTGGGAGACCACTTGGTCAGCAGAAAT
>NW_008661369.1:1964-4931 GCF_000695815.1 Acanthisitta chloris
CCAGCGTCATGTCATGGTGGGAGACCACTGGGTCAGCAGAAATGCCTGACCAGCTCCAGCCTGTCTGGGGACAGCGACCAGTGATGGGGACAGTGACCAGTGATAGGGACATGGGAAGCCCTGACAAGGGCATGAGTGCAGCCACAGCCTCCCAGCCCATGTCCCATCTCCTCACTGGGCACTTGGGATGGGGTACAGACTTGGGGTTGCTTTTTGGGCAATGACCTCTGTCCCCAGGACATCTGTGTTTAATTTTTAAGGGTAGGATCACCCAAATGACATCAGGTTTTGGCTCCAAAGGCCCCAGGGTGACCCAGAGGTGAAGCCCCTGCTGGTAGCTGGAAGAAGGCTGGCACTGGTGCTGGAAGATGAGAGGTGATGGAGCTTGGCTGGAGCGAAGGGACCTGTGTCTCTGCCACCCCTCTGAGTGCCTTGGTGGCTCTTGGCAGAGTGAGGAGAAGCCCTGACCTAATTTATTCTGACTTCCCAAGCCTTGGCCATGGCACAGTGGAAGCAGCTGAAGGATCCAGGCAAATGTGGACACATGGGCAGGTTTGGCCATGGTCAAACCCCACTGCCTCAACAGAGCAGAGGAGGTGGGAGCATCCCATGGGATTCCCAGGAAAGTACCTTGGGAGTCTTCCCAGGGCCTGGGAGGCTTCAGTGCTCTGTTAATTGCCATTAATGGCAGCAAATGGGGTTTGGGAGTCTTCCCAGGGCCTCGGAGGCTTCAGTGCTCTGATAATTGCCATTAATGGCAGCAAATGGGGCAGCAGGTGCCCACCCAGACCTGGGTTAGACACCACCAAGGGAAGGGCTGTGCTGGCTCTGCAGGACCTGCCTTGCAAATCACCTGCAACAACATGTGCCATCCTGGTCACCTCTTCTCAAAAATGATAGTGCAAAATTAATTAGAATTAATTAATCAGAAAAGGGTAATAAGGGTGATTAAGCACCTGGGGAAAAGAAAAAAAATATATTCCTGAAGAGCAATCTCAGTGCTGGTGATTACCTTGGAAGGCAGCGAGTGAGCGGGAGCAGGAGGGTGTGCAGGGAAACAAATGGGCTGGAGAAAGGGGTCTGGGGGGTGTTTTCTGTCTGGTTGCACAAGGAATTACTGAGTGACAAGATTGAAACCCGTCAGAGGAAAAGCATTTCCCGGCAGCAGTGACCACGGGGAGGCAGCTGAGCCGAGGAGGGCACAGGCAGCTCTGCAGTGTGACTGGAGCTGGAGCTGCTGCCACATTTTTTGCACATTTTGGCTTTGCACAAAGTGGCCCCAAGGTTGGACCTGTCTTCAGGAGAGAGTGGGGCTTGACAATGCTGAGACCCTCATCCCCAGCTGTGCTCAGGAGCATGGTGAACTGAGAGATGCTCAACCAATTACATTTTCCTCTTAATTTCAGCCACACTCTGTTGCCTTAATAAAATTAATAATAATAATACAAAAGGGAACATTTGCAAGCAAGATTGGCCCTTGGGTTAAAGCAACTGCTGCAGGTTTCACTGTAACCTGAGGGGCCAAAGCAGAGCCCCAGCCTCAGGGGGGACAGGAGGACCATTCCCTTCCTGCCACCTCATGTGCTTCAGCAGTGGGAAAGGATGGGTGGAATGGGATTTAATGGAAAAGGTCTTCAGGAGCCTCAGTGCAGCACAGGGGAAAAGAAAAGGATAAAAATGTTTTTCTAGGGGAAGTGGAAGAAAAAAAACCCTGCAGGCACCCATAGGAATTAGGTGACATGGATGGGATGCAGGTGCCCATGGCCTCCTCGAAAACACAGGTGGTAACTGGAGTGATGCAACAGCTGCTGGTGGCTTCAGCGAAGGGAAAACTGGTGGGATTTGGTCATTCAGGTGCCTATTCAAGGGAATGCTCATCCTCACACACCTCCCAGACACCTCTCCTGCCTGTGAGCAGCGAGGCACTGCTGCCCTGTGCTCAGTGTCCCCTCCCTGGTGACAAAGAGCCTTGCTTTTTGAAATCTGAAAAGCAAAGTGGGGTGCAAGCAGTGCTCTCTCTGCATAGAGGTGTTCTCACTGCATCCCCAGCTCTGCAGATGACTAAACACATGCTCCTGGCCCTGGTCCTTAGCCCCCAGCTCAGGTAACTGCTGTCTCCAGCATGCTCAGATCCTTGCACAGGGACTCAGAGGACCTGGGTGCCCAAAAGTTGTCCCAGTGTGACAGCTGCTTGCCCAAAGTTGAGGTCTCCCTTTGCTTTCTGCATGTGCCCCTGGAAGGATGGCAGTGGGCTCTGTCCCCAAAGCCACATGGTTGTGCCATGGATTTCTGGATGGCCATAGGGTGAGCAGCTCTGTTTTGGGGACAGCAAGTCCTTGCTGAGGCCATTAGGACATTTTGGGGTGGCTGTCCCTGTTGTTTCTGCCTTCTGACAGCTTTGAGTGACTTCAAGCAGATTTTGTTCCTACAGGTTTTGTGCAATTCAGTGTCTAGGGGAAGGTGAGGGAAGGACTCAGAGAATATTAGACACCAGAGGATCCACACCGGCCTCCTTTCCCCATGGGCACAACTGTAGCAAATCCAATTCTGCCACTGTCACAAGTCCCTACAGCAATCCCATTCCCTAGGAAATGAGAACCCCAGGTCCCATCAGCTCTGTTCTGTTGGGGTGGGGGAACACATGGGAGGCAATGGGGTGAGATGAGACCCCAAAAGGAGACAGTCTCAGCTGCAGTGGGGAAGGGGCCACAGCTGTGATGAGCCCATCAGGCTTCAGCTCCCAGCAGGACCAGGCAGGGAGGGCATGGGAGAGTCAGGAACATCACATGGGAGGGGTGGGATTCATGCCCTCGCTGGGCACAGGGTGAGCACAGGTGGGCAAGGGGTTGGTGAGGGGTCAGTGCTGGGGGGATGCCAGACAGGGGGTACAGGGCAGTTGGGTATCTGTGCCGGGGGCGATTGGGGACAGGCAGTATATTGGTGCCAAGGATGTCAGTGCTGCGGGGT
>NW_008661370.1:0-522 GCF_000695815.1 Acanthisitta chloris
AAACCATTCCATGATTCTATGATCCCCTGCCAAGGCACTGCTGCCCCTCGTCCTTCCTGCGACGGAGGAAAGCTGGAAATCACCTAAACTAGGCAGATTCATGAGGAACATGTTCAGAGGACACATCAACAATTCACTGGACAGGGGATGCTCTTTCTGCTCTCTCAGGGATCCCCATATTTGCTTGGAATCCTCTGTATCAAAAAGTGACCCCACTGCCTCTGGCTTCAGGGTACGATCTCCAATTGTAGAGACTCTACCTGTAGCAGGAGGGATTGTGCATCCAAAGTGGGGCCAGAGCCCATGGACCATGGCCCACGACCCAGAGGGCTCCAGGACAGGGGAACTGTGATTTGTGCCAGCCAAAAATGAGCTCACTGGTGCTGGGACACCCCATGCACTTCACTCCCTCCTTAGTGAGGGACAACAAACCTTCAGCATCCTCCTGGCTCTAGTTCATGTATGTCTAGGCTAAAGATAACCTGTGGGGTGACAGAGGTCAAACCTGGCTCTAGTTCTTCC
>NW_008661370.1:535-5640 GCF_000695815.1 Acanthisitta chloris
GCTCCACTGCTGCCAGCCCAGGGACCTGGCCATGGAGAAGGGCCCACACCTGATTCCCAGAGCATCCCCACCCAGGGTGAAAGCATCCCCAGCTCTCCTGGAGCCCCAGCCATCCTGTCCTACCCCACAGCTCCAGAGCTGCAGCACAGGCTGAGCAGCAGCAGGTTTGCAGGTGGATTTGCCCCACTCTTGGAGCAGTTCCCCGTCTGGGAACCGCAGGGTGCTGACACAGCCCCTGGAGGATGCTCAGACCACAGGGGTCCATACCCTGTGGCTGCAGTGAGCTGGGTCCAGGACTGGCGTGGTGAGAAGGGGCCAGAGCTCTGCTCCTTCCCAGGTACTCCTGATTTACCGGGTTTAAAAGTGATTTTTCTCCCTCCTGGAAGCAGAGCCTGACACGGCGCTGCTGGGACCAGCACCGCACTGGAGTGTTGCCCCCTGCCCTGGCTGAGCTGCCCCTTCCCCCGAGGGACAGAGCAGCCCCCTCCCTGCCCTGCTGACCCCAGATCCACGTTCCAGCCGTGTCCCTGCCAGCTCTGGGCTGTGCTGAGGCAGCCACCAAGGGCTGGAGGCAGCCCCTGTGCCGAGCGTCGCGCCGCGCTGGCCTATGCTCTCAATAAAAGCTCATTAAGGAAAGATTATGAACATATAACAATACATTTTAAGTGCGCTGCAATGATCCATAAAATTGGTGTGGCTAATTAGCAGATCAAATCTCCATGAGAACTGGATCACTTTAATATCCTTGGGTAGTTTAATTCTGTAGGTATTTTACTATCCACACATGTTTAGTAAAATTAAATAACAGTATAAATGTTCAGTGGGATTAAAACAACAGTAAAATGAAACCAAACAAAATGAATTTATTTTGTTAATAGAATAACAGAGAATCCCAGTGTTGATATAACATTACACAAAATCTAGAGCAAACACAGTCTGAGTCCCAGTCTCATTTCACATGTAATTAACCTTTCTCAATCAAGCTAAGCAGCCCTGATACCTCCTCTGCAGCGGCTGTGCACCCACGGCTCTGCCTGTGCTGGGATGGGAGGCAGGCAGCAGTGTGCAAGGCACATCCTTCCTGCTGCCAGCGAGCACCAAGCACTGGTCCCAGCCCCAGGGTTCAGCCCTGCCAGTGGTGGGAGAGCTGCTGGGCACCCCCAGCCCTTCCCTGCACTGCACTGGGTGCTGGAGATGTCCTGCACCTTGGAAAGCCTCTGGTGAGGCCAGGCAGGAACATGCTGGGATGGCTAGGACACCTGGGCCATTCTTGAAGGGTTTAGTTCCCCCAGTGGATATACGTATCTTTGGAGAATATATTTTTCCCTTTTTTATGGTTACTTGCATGAGCAGCCAAAGATGCTCCTGCAGGTGGTTCAAATCTGTGCTCTTCATGCAGTTCATAGTCAGAGAATTTCATAGAATCGCTAAGGTTGGAAAAGACCTCCCTGATCATGGAGTCCAGCCTTTAATTCCTTGTAAATAAAAACTGTCTGGAGTGAGGCATCGAAAAGAACCAGGGCCAATACTTATTTCCTTTCATTTGTCTTTGGTTGAACTAACAAACCCTGAAAAAATATTTTAGAAAAATCAAAAAACTTTCTTTCTATACAATATTTAAGTGCTAAAATAGATTGTCAGAGAACCACAGATAATTTTGGAAACCATAAAAATATCCCTCTAAGTTAATCGGGTCCAAATGTTAACTCAGCACTGCCAAGGTTTCTTCATTTTGGTTTCCAGGGTCTCTATCTCTCGACTTAGCAATTCAACTGCACTTGGGCAAGTTCCTGAATGTATCTGATATTTAGAGCCCCATTACAACTTCAGTGAGCAAATTAAACAAACCCAGGGATGAGTGGTCTGACCTGCATTTACAGCACAACTGGGGCATGGGGAAGGTAGTGTAAGTCAGGACCAAGGGACAGGGACAGCAGCAAAGGCTGTCCATCCATCCCCAGAGTAAAACACACCCTGTGATCCATCCCATGGGCATCTGACCCCCCCAGGGACTGTGCTGTGCCTGGGAGGTGTATGGAGCTCTGCACTTGCATCGCCCACTGGGTCTGCATTAGCAGCAGCAAGAGTTGTGCTAATAAACAGTCCTACCTGTCTCAGCAACTTTATTCCCCCTCCCCAGCAGCAGCTCCAGTTTGTGCTGCTGTTTGCTAGGAAACTCCATGTGAAAGTAAGTAACAACATAACTGTGGTCCTGAGGGAGCTGGAAGAGGAGGTGACTCAGCCACTATCCATCACTTGAGAGGCTGTGGCAGTCCAGGGAGCTTCCCACTGACTGGGAAAGAAATAACCCCTATTTTTAAACAGGGAGATAAGGAAGACCCAGGGAACTAAAGGCTGGTCAGACTAACCTGTGTGGCTTCCCACTGCCAGAGGGCAGGGACAGAGGGATATTAGGAAGGAATTGTTTCCTGTGAGGTGCTGAGACACTGGCATGGGCTGTCCAGAGCAGCTGTGGCTGCTCCATCCCTGGGAGTGTTCCAGGCCAGGTTGGATGGGGTTGGAGCAGCCTGGGCTGGTGGGAGGTGTCCCTGCCCAGGGCAGGGGTGGGATGGGATCAGCTTTAAGGCCTTTCCAAGCCAAACTATCCCATGCTTCTGTGATAATTTAGAGCAATAATTGCATTTTTATTCAATAGCTATGGGAAAACTCTGAGTTGAATAATGAGGTAAAAATGAGTGTCTCAGTCCTAACAGGACATTAATCAACATATTAACTGTGTAGACAAACTGATTTGAGGCTGTTATGGCTTAATTTGTCTCAAAATCATTACTTTTTATGTATTGAATAATGCACTTTAAAATACATGTCAGAGTGATCACGTGAGTGTTGCAGGCCCACGGAGTTGGTGCTGAGCTCTGTCCTGTCGAACTACACCTTTTTGGGGTGCAATTTACACTTTTTCCAGGTGTAATTCAGCACAGAGTCCACAGCACTGGCACTCCAGCATTTGGGAGTCAGGCTGGGATAAGCCTGAAATCTTCTACTTTATATCTTAGCCTCTACAGAACACTTTCCCCTTAGCATTCCCATTTCTAAAGCCTTTGGATTAGCATATTCCATTGGCTCTGGAGTCACTCGCCCCTCTTGGCACTCCCTGCTCAGTTTTTTGGCTGCTGGTCAGGACGAGTGATGTGGTGGCACAATGTGGGCCGGGAAGCCCTCGGCACTGCGAATGTCAGATGCCAGACGGGCTGGAAGCTGGACAAAGAGAGCACCACCCTGGCATTGTGTGGGCACAGAGCTGGCTGTGCCTCCACAGCTCTGCAGACAATGAGCCAGGAGATGCTGCGGTGCTGGTGGGACCCAGCGCAGGCAAAGTCCTGGTGGGGAATTTGGTGGGATTCCTGTGAAGGGAGTAAAGGCTGAGTGTGGTCCCTCCTGTTTGCTCTGCCTGGCACCCAGTGCCATATTTAAGGTGCTGCAAAACACATCCTGTGTGCTCAGTGATATTTTTCTCCCTGGTGTTTGTTTTCCCATTCTCAGTGGATGTTTGTGCCCATCTGACCTGGCAATCCACACTCTGCGGTGTGAGTTCCATGTGGACACCACACTCTAGGGTCAGGCCATCTCCAGGTGACATCTTCCTTGTCTCTTCTTGAACTCTTGGTGCTGACTTCAGGTTCAGGAATGCTGGGATTTTCCCCCAGGAGGACTGGAACTGGTGCCAGAAGCAGGCAGGCACACACTGCTGGGGGTGGGCAGCACTGCCCCTGAGCAAACCCCCCAGTCAGTGGCCACATCTCCCCGTGGGCAGCCAGGACAGCTGGTGCAGCTTCCTGGGGCAGGTGCTGCAGGCTGGGCCGACGCTCTGATTAAGACACTGACAGAGTGCACAGACCCCTTTGGTGGCGTGACATGTCAGGGGGATGAAGAATCAGTCTTTGTCTGTGCCAGGCCAGCTCCTTTCAAAGGGCCTTTTAGATCGGCGCCAGGGAAAACAAGGAGGGAAGTAGCCCATGGATTTAATACAAGCAACATGCAAAGTACATCATCATGAAAATCAAAGTCCTTTCATGGCATCGGTGAGGGCAGGGAACAGTGGGAATTAACGCAGGCACAGGCCCCCAACTTTCACCTCCGAAAGTCGTCGGTGTCGCAGGGCTAATTCCCCTTCCAGCCATGACTAAATTGTGTACTGAGCTCTACTTTTGTTTGACAGCAAAAAGTAAATGGTAGAAAATTGGATCCAACAATATGTTCTGATTATTCCTGTGCTGCAGAGTGTTCCCTCAATGTGGCAAACCGTGTTTATCCCACTAGGGCGAAAGGGGGAGGGATTCCTCGGGATTTATCAGCATGTGTCGTGCCATTAAGTTAAATAGCCACGTTAGGCTTTAATACCATCAACAACATTTCTAGTTCTATTTTTTGTGATTAGTAAGATTTTCGCTTGTAAAGTCTTAACTAAATATAGTTTTGGTCCTGGGCAAACAAAAGTTATTTTGGGAAAGACTCTAGTAGCAGGGAAAGATCCTCCATCCCACAGAGCCTCCTCCTGCCACCTTACCATGTCCCTCCCTGGGCTGGAATTTCTCTGAGAGCTCAGAAAGTCACAAAACAGGATAAGGATAAGGATAAGGATAAGGATAAGGATAAGGATAAGGATAAGGATAAGGATAAGGATGGAAAGAGAAAGAGGAAAAAAGGAATAGACGAAAAGGGAAAAAGAAAAAGGAGGGAAAAGGAAAAAGAGGGAAGGGAATGGGACTCGGAAAGGGGAAAAGGAAAAGTGTCATCTTGTGCTGGTCTAAGGCAAGGTGCAGTGGCTTGGAAGGCCATTGGAATATCCAGTGTGGGTTTCTGATGTCACACTGGAGGCAGCAGCACCTGGCAGAGACTGGACAACATTTCCAGGAAGGATTTTTCCTAATATCCAACCCCTCCCGTAATTCGGGAGGTCTCTGACGGGGTCCCTGCCGGTGTTCCCTTATTCTGGGGGTCCCTGTCGGGATTCCCTTATTCCGGGGGTCCCTGCCGGGGTTCCCGTGCCAGGTTCCCGTGTCCCAGGTTTCCCATATCCCGGAATTCCCGTATTTCGGGGGGCCCCGCCGGGGTCCCGTATCCCGGGGTCCCGTATCCCGGTG
>NW_008661371.1:0-240 GCF_000695815.1 Acanthisitta chloris
CCTGGCACCAACGACTCAGCAGTGCTGGACACTCTCTTCGAGGAGCTCGGCGCTGGCAATGGCTCAGTGCCGCGGGCGTACAAGAAGTGCTGCTATGGGTACTGCATTGACCTGCTGGAGAAGCTGTCCGAGGACATGGCCTTCGACTTCGAGCTCTACATCGTGGGCGATGGGAAATACGGAGCCTGGAAGAACGGGCGCTGGACGGGGCTGGTGGGAGACCTGCTCAGTGGCACAGCC
>NW_008661371.1:441-676 GCF_000695815.1 Acanthisitta chloris
ATTTTATCAGCCCTTCCGGCAGGGCCCCCCACGGCCGCAACCGTATGAAGATCTTCTCCTACTCCTCAGCCCTCAACCTCTGCTATGCCATCCTCTTTGGGCGCACCGTCTCCAGCAAGACACCCAAGTGCTGCACCGGCCGCTTCCTCATGAACCTCTGGGCCATCTTTTGCCTCCTGGTGCTCTCCAGCTACACAGCCAACCTGGCAGCTGTCATGGTGGGGGACAAGACCTT
>NW_008661371.1:744-947 GCF_000695815.1 Acanthisitta chloris
TCCTGCTGCACCTTCCCTGCTGGGAGAAGTACGAAAGGTTTCCCCAGCCCCAGTCCTGCAGCACAGCCCCTTCCGAGAGTGGGAGGGTCTTTGAGAGCCCCAGAAAGCTTTGTGTGTCCCACCAGTGTTTAATCCCAGCCTCTGCTCCAGGGCAGGGGGGAGTGGGTTGGGCTTGCACTGAGGCTGCCCCTGCGGGTTTTTTT
>NW_008661372.1:0-4543 GCF_000695815.1 Acanthisitta chloris
CTTGGTCTTGTTAAACCTCACCCCATTAGAATCAGCCCATCTCTCCATCCTACCCAGGTCCCTCTGCAGAGCCCTCCTGCCTTCCAGCAGATCGACATTCCCCCCCTAACATCCTCACATACAGAGGAAATAGGCATCTTGCAGGGCTTTTGGCTTCACATAAAGATTTAATTTATTTTCCTGGTCACTCTCTTAATCTCTTAGTACATTACTCTCTCTTTTCCTACAGTCCTTCTCCTGCCTTGCTCCTTTTCAAAAGAGGAACCAGTTTTTAGTCATAGAATCAATAGAATCACACAATGGTTTTCGCTGTCAGGGACCCTAAAGATAATTTCCAATCCCTCCACCACATCAGATTGGTTACGGGCCTATCCAACCTGGCCTTGAACACTTCCAGGGATGGGGCATTCATGGTTTCTCTGGACAAGCTGTTCCTCTGTCTCACCACCCTCACAGTAAATAATTTCTTCCTAACATCTAATCTAAACCTCTCCTCTTTCCATTTAAAGTCATTGCCCCTTGTCCTGTCACTACCTGCCCTTGTGATGTCCCTCTCTCAATTTTTCTAAGTCCCCTTTAAGTACTAACAGCCACAATGTAGTTTCCCTCGAGTCTTCTCTTCTCCAGACTGAACAACACTCTCAGCCTGTCTTCATAGGAGAGGTGCTCCATCCCTCTGATTATCTTCATGACCCTTCTCTAGACCTGCTCCAACAGGTTCATTTCTTTCATATGTTAAGGACCACAGACCTGGATGCAGAACTCTAGGTTGGGTCCCATAAGGGCAGAGTAGAGGGACAGAATCACCTCGCTCGACCTGCTGGGCACACTGGTTTTGATACTGCCAAGGATACGATTGGCTTTCAGGGCTGTGAGTGCCCTTTACTGGGATATGCCTAGCTTTTCATACACAAGAACCCCCAAGTCATTCACCACAGGGCTGCTCTCAATTACTTCATCTCCAGGTCTGTATTTTTGTCTGGGATTGCCCTGACCCAGGTGCAGTACCTTGCGCTTGAACTTCTTGAACTTCACAAGGTTCACCTGGGCTCACTTCTCAAGATTGTCCAGGTGTCTCTGGATGACATCCTGTCTTGTACTGCCAACTGCATTGCTCAGCTTCATGTTATCTGCAATCCTGCTGAGGGTATTTTGGATCCCACTGTCTATGTTGTTGATGAAGATATTGAAGAGCACCAGGCCCAAGACAGAGCCTTGAAGGACACTACTTGTCACTGACCTCCACCGGGACATAGAGCCATTGGGCATAATGCTCTGGTTCTATGTCCATCTAGCCAATTCCTTAGCCACTGAATAGTCCATCCATCAAATCCATGTCTCTCTAATTTGGAGATAAGGACATTGTGTGGGACTGTGTCAAAGGTCTTACAGAAGTCTAGGTAGATATCATCTTTCCATCTTTTCTTGCCAACCATTGCCATCACTGCATCATAGAAAGCTACCAGGTTGGTCAGGCATAATTTGGCCCTAGTAAAGCCATGCTGACTGTCTCAGAGCACCCCCTTGTCTTGCATGTGCCCTAACATTGCTTCCATAACAATCTGCTCCATTATGTTCCTAGGCACAGAGGTGAGAATCACCTGTCTGTACTTCCTTGGATCTTCCTTTCTCTCCTTTTTAAAAATAAGAGTGATGTTTCCCTTTCTCCAGACACTGGGGATTTTGCTGACTACCATGACTTTTCAAATATGATGCAGCATGTCTTGGTAGCAGCATCAGCCAGTTCCCTCAGGACCCTGGGATGTATGTTGTCAAGCCCTATAGACCTGTGCCTAATCATTTTCATCAGGTGGTCTCAAACCTGCTCTGTGTTTGCAGTGGGAGGGACTTCACTCTCCAACCCCCACCTGAAGATTCAAGGACCTGAAATACATGGGAAGCCAGACTGTCAGTGAAGACTGACACAAAGAACTCCGTGAGTACCTCAGCCTTCTCCATATCCATTGTCACCTGTCCTCCCTTCCCTTTTATTGGGGGTACACTCTCCTTGGCTTGTCTTTTCTGACCTATGTACATATAGAATCCCTTCTTATTATTCTTCATATCCCTTGCCAAGTTCTGTTCCACTTGCGTCTTAGCTTTCGTGATTCCATCCCTACACATCCGAACTGTATTCCTGCACTGTCACCAGGCCACATGTCCCTGCTTCCCCTGGCTATGCATTTCCAGCTCAACAGAATCCTCTACTTAATAGGAACTTTTAGGGGCCTACATGAAGCCAGCAATTAATAAATAATAATTATGCACACAGCACAGAATGATGGTGGCAGTTTCACATTAGCATTTCCTGACTTTCAAGTGCCCACCCATGCAACATTTATATCTGTTTCACAAAGGTTTTCTGGGGGAGTTTGAAGTTGTTTTTGAAACACTTTGCACATGAAAAGCACCTGTTTAAATGGCATATATTTATTATTAATAGTAATAATGCAGGTGCAGCAGCAGGCAAGCAGAATTGCCTTTTTGAGGATGGTGACGGGAACAAAAAAGCATTTCAAGCTCTAGTTCCAACAGAAACAAACATAAGCTCTTTGGTAGCAAATTTTTGGCTCAACAGTAAATAGAGTATGAGAAAGCCAGAGTGACATGGAAAACAGTTATGTATGGAGGAGACACTGGCTAATGTCTCGGACATTTGAGACACTCGGTGATCCATGATAATGGAAGCCTTATAGTACCTAAATGGGAAGCAGAGTTTCTGAGTCCCTTTGCACTGTGAAATAACCAAGACTCTGGGAGAGTGTGTTATTTCAGGTGATACAAGTAAAAGCAGAAAAACAGCAGCAGTCAAAGATTCTTTAGCACAAATTAACAGACAGCATGGTAGTTCCCTGCCTACTAATCCAGTCAACATCTCCACTTCTTCCCTTAGTTCCAGGAAACAACATATGAGAGGTGCCTATATCAGAGACTCATCAACAAGGTCTCTCTCCCCTAATTCTGCTCAACAGAGAAAATTATGTAATCTCCTACACTTTCATCCTGTCCTTCCTTATAGGCCTAAACATCTGCTGAAGGCAAACAGATAAAGAAGGGCTCAAGTATCTATGCATGACCTCGCCCATCCATGCTGGTCAAGTGAAGGGCAAATCTAGCTTCTGCTCCCCTTCCTGGTCCTCTATCACATCCAAACAATCTTAGGAAAAATAACATGAACAGGCAGAAAGTGTTCTCGGTGCTTGACTGATAGGCAAGGCAGTGACATAAATCCCTCATCTGAAGAGTCTGAAAGAAAATGAGCAAGGACTACCATGTGCCACACAGCTGCTGGAGCAGCAGGCCAGCTGAGAGGTTATGGCTCAGGGCTAGGACAGAACTACAGGATCACTCAGCTAGACACATTACTGGTCACATGGCACCAGATAGCTTTCTTCACTTCCAGGAAGCTAGACATCAAGTCTTTTACTTAATAGCTTCATCTAGCAAGCCACAACTACAAGCTCTGAGAAACTAGAGGGGAGTTTGTTTCAGCAAGTGCCATTGTACTTTCAGGTTCTGTTCTGTCCTGGCATACTACCCTCCTTCAGAAACTGCTTCCACAAATGCTCTCACTCCAGACTTCAGTTTCAGAGAGCATGTGAGTAGTTCCTAAAGGCAATAGAGTGAATATTAAACAGTGTTCATCCCTGGGTTTCTGATTAGTTTCTTACACCTATGCTTTTGTAAAGCAGTCTTCAAATTAGAAGCAAATATTCATACTATCCTGCCTTTCTTTCCTCTGAATATCTAAATTCAGACTCATGGGCAGATCTTGTTTCTTCTCTCCATTGGTAAAGATGCCACTGCTGACTGATTGCAAGTTGCATAGTGCATCTACACCTGCCTCAAGGCAAAAATTACCAACAGTATTTGCTATGGCTTGAGACTGTTCTGGGGCTGCCAAGTTAAAAACTGACTGGCATCTCTAAACAAATTCATGGCAAAAAACTCTTTCAGGACTTTGGATAAAAACCTTTGTTGGTGCCCTGGCAGGAAAAGCTAGCCAAGAACCACACTCAGAGAAGGAATGTGGGTGGAGTTATGCATCATCTCTCACCTGCTCCCTTCACTGAAGCTTCATGGGGGTGCAAGGGAATAAAAAGGTCCAACACTCTTAAAAAAACATCCAGATAGGTACAGGAGATACTGTAATAAGCTGGCAAAAGATACATGGAAAAAGGGAAGCATAACCCCCATTTTAAAAAATGGGAAAGCAGAAGAACCAGGGAACTATAGGCCTATCAGTCTCACCTCTGTGCCTGGCAAGGTCATGGAGCAGGTTCTCCTGGAAACTATGCTTAGACACATGAAAAACGAAGTGGTGATCAGTAATAACCAACTTGACTTTACCAGGGGCAAGTCTTGCCTGATGAATTTGGTGGCCTTCTATGATGGGGCCACAGAATTTGCAGATAGGGGCAGAGCAACTGATATCATCTACCTGGATGTATGCAAGGCATTTGACATTGTCCCACATGACATCCTTGTCTTTAAGTTGGAGAGAGGTGGATTGGATGCACTCGGTGGATAAAGAACTGGCTGG
>NW_008661373.1:0-6239 GCF_000695815.1 Acanthisitta chloris
AGGAAGCAGTGAATTAATTCTTTGTTTGACTTTGCTTGCATGCAGCTTTTGCTTTCCCCATCAAACTGTCTTTCTCTCATCTGATGAGTTTTTCAGCTTTCCCCCTTCCGACTGTCTCCCCCATCCCACTGGTGGCCAATGAGCGAGTGGCTGGGAGGCGCTTGGCCGTTGCTGTGGTTTTAACCCACGAGGCCAGGTTGGACATGGCTTGGAGCAACTTGGTCTAGTGGAAGTTGTTCCTGCCCACAGCAGGTGAATAGAACAAGATGGTCTTCAAGGTCCCTTTCAACCCAAACCATTCTGTGACTCTGAGTGGTTCTTCTGGCTGGTATATCAGGACTTTTTGGTACAGTGTTTTGAGGGAATGGTGAGTATGTGCATGTGGAAGGTAAATAAAGATGATGCTGGGAAATGTTGATATTTTTAGCAGCTTGAAAAGTTATCTTTACTCTTTTTTTAAACACAGTCAAGAAGTTTGACCAAAGCACATCTAGCCTATCTGTGAGGAAATTTTTTCACCTTGGCGAACACCGGTATTCTGAGTATGGAGAACAATGAACAGCAATGAAGGGAAACATGGAGGACAAATTTTTGTTAGTGTGCTGGTAAAAGAAGGAGGATTTGGACAGTTTTATTGCTTATTAGTCATAGGCATAGTAGCAGCACTTTTTAGATGCACCTGTGGGGCATTCTGCTCTACCCGGACATATTTAGTATTCTGCAAAAGAAATTAAGGAAGAGAGAGTTATCTGGAAGGGACAAAGGAAATAAAGAGTGGCTCAAAAGAGACAGATCTGTATTGTGGATTTAGAAAATGACCTACCAACACATGAGATTTATCTCTAAACTGTTGTGGACCTGTCCTGTCTCTATAGTCTTAAGCTGCACCAGGGCAAGTTGAGGTTGGGCATTAGGAAGAATTTCTTCATGGAAGGGGTGATTAGACACTGGAATGCACTGCCCATTGAGGTGGTGAGTCACCATCTCTGTAAGTGTTTAAGGAAAGATAGGCCATGGCACTTTGTGCCATGGTCTAGTTGACATAGTGGTGTTAGATAGTAAGTTGGACTTGGTGATCGCAGACGTTTTTTCCAACCTTAATGATTCTATGATTCTATCTGTCAGACATATTAAATATTTAAACCTACAGGACCAGCCCAATTTTCTAGTCATTCACATGGTGTGTTTCATAAGGTAGCCCAGAAAGCCAACTAAATCCTGAGCTGCATCCAAAGGGGTGTGGGCAGCAGGTTGAAGGAGGTGATTCTCCCATCTACTCTGCTGTTATGAGACCCGCCTGGAGTGCTGCACACAGTTCTGGTGTTCCCAGCATAAGAAGGACATAGAACTGTTGGAGCAAGTCCAGAGGAGGGCCATGAAGCTGACAAGAGGACTGGAGCACCTTCCCTATCAAGACAGGCTGAAAAAGTTGGGGCTGTTCAGCCTGGGGAAGGGAAGGTTGTGTGGAGACCTCAAAGCAGCCTTTCTGTATCTGAAGGGCCTACAGGGAAGTTGGAGGGGGATGCAGCCTAAGAATCAAAAAAACCCAAAACCAATACCAAACAAAACAAAACAAAACCCCAAGCAAACAAACAAGAATCATAGAATCAACCAGATTGGAAGAGACCTCAAAGATCATCGAGAAGAAAAACCCACCAAAAACACAACAGTTATCATTATTGGGAGAGTGTCTAAAGAGGATAATTGAGAAGAGGAGAGAATCCCATCAAGAATAAGGAGCTCTAGGATTGGAGGAATGAATGCAGAGTTAAAGAGCCTTATTGACCACAACTTTCCATCATGTTTCTCTCACTGTCTTACCGTTTGTGGTTCTAATTTCTTAATCATTATTTGACCCTTGCAATCTGCTGTACCCCACGTTCTTTTCTATAAGGGTGGTGAGACACTGGCACAGGTTGCCCAGGGAGGCTGTGGCTGTCCCAGCCCTGGCAGGGTTCAAGGCCAGGCTGGATGAGCCTTGAGCAACCTGCTCTGGTGGGAGCTGTCCCAGCCCAGGGCAGAGGGTTGGGGCTGGGTGATCTCTAAGCTCCATTCTGACCCCTTAACACACTATGAAAAAGTTAATTAAGTTAGCAACATCCTAGAACCTTCACAGCCAGAGACTGCCATACAGGGAGCCTTGGTACATGTCATTATTTCAGGCAAAACTCTTAAAATGTGGGAAAATTCCTAATTAGGAAAGAGTTTGTTTGTTTTAGAGGTGTATTAACAGAAAGTGGAAAGACAGGTTTTGTAACAAAACAAGATGTCCCAATATTGTGAGGCCATTTGGTTATTGACAGTGGTAATTTAACAAAATAGAGAGTGCTTGTTTCAGTTAACTTTTCAGGAAATGCTTTTGAAAACAGTGACTTCTACAGTACCATGTGTTTGCCTTGTTGCAGGGAAGGTTTTGATTGTGTTATCTGAGACAGAATTTAAGAGCATGTTGCTTAGAAATTTAATGAGAAGTGAAACTATAAACCTTTCAAAACTCCACAGTGTTGAACAGGATTGTTTTGCTGACAGTAGAACATTCTGAGTAATTCAAAGGTGAAAATACACTTATTTTTATTAGTTCAGAAAATTTAATCTGAAGTATTGGCCATGAGAGGAAAAAGTTATTTCCTGCTCAGTGCCAGCATAACACCTACTTCAGAAATTGTGGTCCTGGAGTAATTTTCCTGATGCACAGAATAGAGCACTTCAGAGTTCCCATGCAAGAGATCTATCTGGTGCCTAATGACCCAAATATATTTGGTAATGATTGCAAAAGAATAAACTCATTGGCCTCTATTTTATGACATTCCAGTGGAATTGGGAGTAGTCAAAATACAGAAAGGCCACAAGGCTTCCACTGCACATCACTTTGTGAGCTGATTTTCCCTGACCCCTTCATCCCCACTCTCTGTTTTCTGTCAAAGAAGAGAATTCTTTACAGAGACCAAGCTTTCACCTTCAAACCCAGCTTCAGGGCAGCTTCCTGAATGAAACCTAGACCCTCATATATTTTGCTTATAATTTATTCTACATCATTTGTAGGTGATTACCTTTGATATGCAGCTTGAAAAAAGATACCCCATGGTTTTGATCTATAGTAATTTACAACACCTTCAATCTGAACGACAGATGAGATAATTGTGCATAAGTGGCTAAGGATCAGAGAGCTTATAAATTTTTAAACATTTGCTATTTTCAAAGATATAGACAAGGTATTGTCTATTAATATTAGCTTTGTGTAAATTCATATGGACATCAAACATGCTTTCATTTGCTTATGTATATAAAAGTTACCATTAAGATGTGTATGGTTCCATATATATACCATATATTTTTATGCAGGATTGGACAGAGTAATGTATGTGGAAAAATAGTGACATAGAATAAATGAAAAAAGAATGACAGTGATATCTAATTATAACTTTCATTTCGAGAAGAATTGAATCATTTGTTTAATGGCTGCACATCTGTAGATGGCTAAGTAGCACAACTAAATAATTACACACCATGTAAATAGAGCAGAAAATAGCAGAGTAGTTGCAGTGAGTTGACTGCTGCTTCTGCATTCACCAACATTCATTCCAACTCTGTTAAAGACCAGGTGTGTGTGCCAGGGCCAAGTGAAAGAATTTTTCTTTCCGATTCTGAGTTTGTGTCTGGTTCAGGTTATAAAGGCTTAAAAATGTCTTTCAGGTGACTGTTTTGTAGCCTGTGATAACCCAATTTTACGGTCAGTGTCTAATTTTCTTAGACATTTGGCCATCTGAAAAACAAGAGAAACAGAAAAACAGAAATATGAAAAACATTTCCTGGAAAACAGAAATTGTTGTCTTGTTTAGCACCTGCAGCACCTGTTTCTAGCAGCTGAACAGACTAATTACTCCATATCAGTAATCAATTTTCCAGTGGATACTGTGGAATTCTGATCTTTCAGACCTGACATTTCTGGGTTTGATCCCTGGTAATGGTTGGTTCCTCTGTGTCTGTGTGGATGACAAATTCAGTCAAATAAAAATAAAGGCGTTTTTATTTGTGAGTATTGGTGGTGTTCTCTGTGGAGGGAATGTCTGATTTTACAGCTAGGCATAAAAGCATTTAGCCCATAGTTTCACTGAAAATTAAGCAGATGTGCCATCATGGACTCGGTACTGCAAATTGCTAGCCATTCTCCACACTGAGCTCTTCCAGCTTCCTGGGAAGGCAGTGACAGCTGAGGGCAATGAGCAACTACAGGACTGTGCCCTTTGGTTTCTAGCAAATTAACTTCACAGAGACACCATTTCCTTTTCTTCTAAGCTGGCTGCTGAGCTTTAGCCACATTATCTGCTGAAAAGTAATTGAAAATAGGACCTAAAATATGCCTATCATGTCTTTCAATTTATCTGGAGTAAAAAAAATCAAAGGAAGCTAAAACCTCTCAGAGCACCAGCTGTATTACAGTCTGACTGCTATTGAGCTTGAGTAACGCAGTTATTTGAATGGTGCTAAATAATTAAGCTTTCTTTCCCATGCCTGTTTCCCCACTCTGTGTTTCTAATTAAACCCTACAGAACACAGATATGTATGATTTGTTCTTTCAGGAATAAACAGAGATGAATGCAAAAAAACCCTTGCAAATTGGTTGGATTGGTGAGTAATCCTTACAAGCATGAGCTGTATCATCCCTTCTTTAACAGCTCTGACAAATTCAGAAGAAGATAAATCTGTTGTCATTCTTGCTGTGAATGTACCAGTCACCTTGTTGCCTCATGTTGAGACTCTGTGATGAGCCTCAGGTAGAAAAGGGAAAAGTGAGAACCTCTTACGGAAAAATTTTCCAGGCCAAATCAATGTAGAAAGGAACTAAGTGTGACCTGAGGATGCTTCATCTATTGTTCTAGTGTGGTTGTGAGAAAACCTGAAAAGTTTGATTTGTTTTAGGTTTAATCACACTTCTATAACAACAGGTAGTACCTCTGGGTCATGAGGTATGGAGTGGCTATGTGTCCTGGCACTGAATGATGCTCTATGTGAGGAAACTGGTTTTGGATCTCCTTATAGCTGTGTTGTTTCCTTCTGGGAACACTGAAACCAGACATGAAAAAAATGAAAAGAAAGGCCCAATAAATCTGACATTTCATTTCTCTGAAAAGTAATGGAATTTTATTTTCCCAGCTGAATCATGAACACCCACAATCTTGAACAGAAAGGAATGTGGGGATATCTTTTAGTAATGCAGATCATGACTGATCTGTTCATGAGCATCACTCAAGATATATGCTAGGAAGGCCAAATCTTATATCCCCTGACTCAATTTTATTTTGAGATAAGCTCTGCCATTTCTGTGATCTTCACATCTTCACAATCTTCCTATTTAAAATAAATAACTATAATAAAAATAATAATCTTCTAATTGGTCCTATTAATAAATTAATAAATAATCCATACCAGTGGCTATAGGTAAAACAATATGTAAAAATGTGCATTTCCCAGTATTATTTTTATACATAATTAGGAAAATGTGGAAAATAGAGAAAAAAGAAAATTCATCAGCTAGGTCAAGGTTGTAGCTTTCCGTATTCTGGATTGCTAGCATTTGCCTTCAGACTTGTCTCATTTTGAGGTAACAAAGGTAAAAGGAAGGAAGATGTACACAAAGGCTGTCATGCACTGATGAGTTACTTTTTGTATTGCTCTATGCCTAAATCAGGTTAGTTCACTGAAAGTTGTAGTCAGTATTTCTGCATTCATTAAATTAATATCAATTGTGCTTCCATAAAGAGAAAATCAGGAAATCTATGCAGGTTCTTGCATTGTTGACAATCAGTGTTTGAAAATACTCAACAACATCAGTTTTATTGCCTTTATTCATAAATCATAGAATCCACCATATGGAAAAAGACCTCCAAGATCATTGAGTCCAACCATTCGTGGTTACTAGACAGTGCCACTGAGTGCCACATCCAGTCTCATCTTGAAAACCTCCAGGGATGGTGAATCCACCACCTCCCCGGGCAGCACATTGCAATGCCTGAGCACTCTCTCTGTAAAAAATCTCTTCCTAATATCTAACCTAACCTCCCCTGGCAGATCTTGAGTCTGTGCCCTCTTGTCCTCCTGCTGGTTGCCTGGGAGAAGAGACCAACCCCCACCTGACTACAACCTCCTTGCAGGGAGTTGTAGAGGGTGATAAGGTCTCCTCTGAGCCTTCTCTTCTCCAGGCTAAACACCCCCAGCTCCCTCAGCCTCTCCTCATTGCA
>NW_008661373.1:6329-14940 GCF_000695815.1 Acanthisitta chloris
CAAGGTGTGGCCTCACCAGCACCGAGTACAGGGGCAGAATCACTTCCCTGGTCCTGCTGACTGCACCATTCCTGATCCAGGCCAGGATGCTTTTGGTCTTCTCGGCCACCTGAGCACACTCTTGGCTCATGTGCAGCTTCCTGTCTATCCACTGAAATTAATTTAATCTTGATACACTAATATTACTAGTTCCTGAATTTATATATAAGATTCTGATGTCATACATGTGAAATTAGTTTTAGTTTCCTGACACAGAAGTAGTATAAACAAAACAACAGTAATTTACAACAGGTATTTCTCAGTGTATTCAGTAGCAGATCTGAATGTCTGTAAAGATTTGACAGGTGTGCACATCCAGTTAGTGTGAGGTTTCTTTAACTTTTTAAATCATGAATGCTCAGGAAAACCCCACCCAGTTTTATATAAACCCATTTTTTATACGTAAAATATAATACCAGTGTGAGGTACTAAGGCTACCAGCAGTCCATGAGCACATGGCTAAACCTCTTACTGCTCTCTGAGTCCTCCTGTGCCTCTAATTACACATGGCTTTAGAATGATGCTCCACCTCTGAGCTCTTCTGAAAGCAGAGACCTATACTCTTCATTTTGAGAGCAAATGAGCTGATGCTGAGAAAAGCTGTAAAAGTAACTACTCACAGACTTGTATCTCTGAGTAGCAGGTATGTGTTTATTCAGCGCTGGGCACAAGGGGGATCGCTCCACCAAACTTGTGCAACTGTAATAGCCCCTTTCTTTGTATTTATCTCTTAGGGTGTTACATATACATTAGGTTGCTTAATACACCTAGACATATTCATAACCTGTCCCTGCTTCGTACTTTAATGAGCTCTAAACTCATTTCCATGCGTTTGCGCTTGCGCAGTATCTTCGGGTGGTCGTGGGCAGGGGTCTTCAAGAGGAAGGCTAGGAGTCATCATCAGCTGAAACTTTTCACCTCGTCCCTTAGCACATGTGCATTATACTTGTTTTTTTGCTAACTCAGCTCTCTAGTGTGTTAATAAGCTAAAGCAATCCTAAATTTCGTGTTCTATACATTTGGCAAGATAAGGTAACACCCTGTTGTGAACTACTGTCTTGATTTATTCCTTCCCTTGTTCACTCAACAGGCCCTTAATTGCCTTTTGGAGCCTACTTTGTTTACCCAGCCAGTGCTTCCTTAAATTCTTTCCTTGGGGCTTACTCCTCTTATCAATTCCCCCTCTTAGCTCTGGTCAGTATCCTTTCGTTTTGAAGTGTGCATGTCGATGTGGAGCAAGCACAAGCAGGCAGTACCAGTTGTTTAGTAAGCAACTTGCAGTCCATCATTGATTAATCTTTTTTGCTTCTTTGTATCAGAACCATGTCTTAAATACAGAGTGTTACCTGCTTGTTGCATGTTTCCCTCCGATAAAATTCCCCTCTGTTTCATCCCAGCTGGGCCACAGCTCCATGGTTACTCAAATGAAAGGGTGTAGCTGGTACTGCTTTATGAATCCCCAGGTTTGGTGTAAGTGTTAAATTTAGCCTCAGAACACTTATCTAGTTGAATTTGGTCTCAGAACACTTGTGAGATCAAACTCCTCAGGAGTTCTGTGCAGGAGATGATGCTGTTTCTGAATCCCAGTAAGAATCAGATGCCAACAAAGCTCAGCACTATCAGAAAAGATGCACTGGGAATTAGCAGACACACAACTGCTGGGAATATTCAGGTCTAAGGTGAATTTCAATGCTTTTCCAGTGTTCATGTTTAACCATTATGCCTAAGCAGCGTTTAAGAAGAGATTTTCAAGGTTCTGCTTGAAGTGAGTCATCTCTGAGCCCAAGGTGACACCCAGGGGCCCTTTTCTACCTTTGGGCTTTGCATCCTTTCCCCAGCTCTGAGCAGCAATGCTGTTTGCTTCCTCAGAGACCTCTCCCTGGGCCAATACTGCTTTCACAGTAGTTTTGGGACCCTTTCCCATGAATGAGCAGCTTTTTCAGTTTTTTTTTCTGCTTTTGAGAACACACCCACAGAGGTGGGAAGATCAATTCCAATATTCTTGACAGCAATTAATTCCACTCAGTGGCTACTTACAGTTCTCTGAGAGGGTTTATGTTTACATTATGGTTTCAGTTCTAGCAATGTTCCTGGCAGTGAGGAACAGCTGGTGGAAAGAAAATAATTATTCCCTCTTCCTTTCACCAAGAATCCTGTTTGACCTTTCAAAGAGAGCACACAGTGGGTCATAGCTAGTCTGGCTCTTCAGTTTATGTGTCATTTAGGGATAACCAGATCTTAGCTACCGTTCTGTTTCCAAAGCTCATCCTAACTGAGGGAATATTTCTGGTAGTGTGAGAGGCTGACAGGCAGCAAAGCCATTCCTGTGCTTGTGTACCATAAGAATTAAGACATATTAATAACCGAAGTGTTAATTTCTGCAGGGGCAGGGATGCATTTCTAGCTGTGGTGCCGTGGTGCTGAGTTTTACAACTCAGTTTTTATACTAAAGGGAGAATTTAACATTCAGCCCAATATTAAGTGGTTTGTCAGATTTTTTTTGGGGGGTGAGGGAGAAGGAAGGGTGAAAAGAGAGAGTTACAGTTGATTAGCTTGTACATTGTATAATGTGTTGATAAACTAAGATGACAAGTTTGTGCTACCTGTGTATTGCAGGTGTTGCACTGTTAGAAGCCCAGTAACACTGTAGCATTATTCACCTTGTTAGAAGATTCTGGTGTTTGCTTGCCAGCTAATGGTAGGCTGAAGGGAATTGCTGCTGTCCTGGGCTGCCACATGAGAATCTGAGCAGAGTCTGTGCTATATTCACAGAATTTTCAGAGTAGGAAGGGTCCCACAAGGATTATTGAGTCCAACTCCTTCCCCTGCACAGGACACCCCTGCAAATCACAACCTATGCTTGAGAGCATTGTCCAAATGCTCCTTGAGCTCTGTCAGGCTTGGTGCTGTGACCACTGCCCTGGGGAGCTGTTCCAGGGCCCAAACACCCTCTGGGTGAAGAACCTTTACTTAATATTCAGCCTAAACCTCCCCTGACACAACTTCAAGCCATTGCCTCATGTCCTTTCACTGGTCACAGTGTGCAGAGATCAGAGCTGCCCCTGCACTGCCCTTTGTGATGAAGTTGTATACAGCAATATGGTCTCCCCTCAGTCTCCTCTTCTCAAAACAGAACAGACCAAGTGTCCTCAGCTGCTCCTCATACAGCTTTACCTCAAGGCCCTTTTCCATCTCCATTGCCTCTTTTGGATGCTTCTCATAGCTCAATATCTTTCTTGTATTTTGGTGCCCAAAACTTGCTGTATAAAATTGATTTTATTTTGAGAAGATGAAAATTTCTGTCATGAGGAGCAAGTTCAACAACCATATCTTGTCCCATTTTAACTCCTCCTAAGGTGGTCAGTGGCTTACACTGGACGCAACACTTCCACAGACCCAGGGAATTACGAGACATTTGGGCAGTTCAAGAGGCAAACTGCAGCTCCTCAGGGCTGTTCTGTTCCATCCTGGACAATCAAGACCATCCCAGTAGCTGAAGCTGAAAAATTCAGGGGAGGACTAGCTAGGCAGTATTTTTAAATCTAGCTGATGTTTTTTTCAGAGCAGGTTGAACAGCCTGGACAGACTGTGAGTTATGAAGTTAAAAAGGGAGTTTGAAGTTTAAATAGTCAAAAGCAGAGTGCTGTAAGTACTAAAACCAGAAAGAACACCCAAAGAGACTTCATCTTTTGAAGATTCTGAAGTTCCAGGTCTAGTGTCACTGCGCAGATTCACTAGTGCAGTCATTTAAAGCAAAAGATTCCTCAGGCTTGTCTTATGCCTTCTAGACCTTTTGAAAAAATAATTTTTGCAGACCTCATGCTTTGAAAACACACAAATTCTAAAACTTTATAAAGTTTATAAGTGGTCTAATTACTAGTAGCATATACATATTTGGCCCAGTAAAAGCACAGCTGGTTAAAATGTTCGTGTTGTCACATTGCAAAATTGTGTTTACATTACTATATATATCTCTGCACTTTATGCTATGGTTCCCATTACAGTTCTTTAAGCTGCACATGATTTAAAATCCTATGGAGCACAGGAAATGAATGTTCATCACCACGAAACAGTAAAAACAGGATTTGAGCCTCTAGTGGTTTAGTGGTTTCATGCATGTTTTTCATTATTTTATTCTCACTTCTAGTTACAAGAGTAAGATCTAACAGGTTCTGTTTGCCTTGTACTTGCATGTAATAAAAGTTTTGAAGCAATTTCAGTATTTTGAACTCTCTTGGTCAGTATTTTCCCAAACAACTTAAAGCAGTAAAAACTTATTATACTGCATTGCTTTCTTCTTTCTTTGGATTCTGCTCTTTTTTTTTTCTTTTTTTTTTTGTAGTTTCTCAGACTGCCTTTAATCTGCAACAGGCAGTCTGAACATGGCTCTTAGTTTTCTAGCTCTTTTGATACAGCCTGCTGTTCTGTGGGTGTTCCTACATGTTCTGTAGTTCTATAAGTTTTCTGTGCTTAAATTGCTTTGTGAATATCTTAATTCGCAGACAAACTGTGCAGAGAGGCATTTTTCACTTGTGGGTTTAAAAAAAAAAGAAAAATCCAGGAACTCTCTAATACAATGTTGTTGTACTTTTTTTTTAATTTCTAGAATACTCAGGATTCTTCTAAAGAAAATTTAGTAAGTTTGAGCTGACCTGAAAGACTTCTGTTGATTTTTCAAGGGCTTCAGATCATAGTATCTATAAGAAATCTATGGGACTTAGGGAGGTTCGGGAATCCAAAAATGTGTAAATTTATCCTTTTAAAGTGTTCCTTTAAGCAAAAAAACCCCAAATCCACAACACTGTTTTATGTTGCCAAGAGTGAAATATAATTGGAAACTGAAAATTATGTAATTAATACAGTTCACTTTATAGCAGACAAAAGGTGATTACTGCATATCACCTTAACAGGAGAGCTTTAAAAATAGTTAAATGCTAGGTTCCAAAGCAATTTCATTTCCTTATTGTAATGAACAAATTTAATGCTTCAATGTGCCCCAGAAATAGTCATCCCAAGGCAATTTTATATTCTTGTTGTCGTGAATTTTTGATGCATGAATCTGCCCTAGAAATAGTAGTGTTTGGAATAGAATACTCAACATCTAAATTTTAAAAAGTACTTGCTCTCATGCCAGGCACCCCTTGGAATGTAAATTGGAATCTGGAGGAGGCAAAAATGGTAATTCAGGATGGAAAGAGTCAGCTTGAATTGCTTATATTTATGGATACCTTTGGGTGCTGAAAGATTTACAGTTACAGAGGAAAAGGAAAGAAGAAGTACAAAACGTTGTACAAAATACATAGTACATGTCTGTCTCAGTAAAACTGGGAAGACTTCAAATGTTTTAAATGAAAGCAAACTAAATATACTTAAAGAAAGTGGATTTTTCAAATATATCTTGTCCTCTTTAACTGCATAAGGTTATATTTGCATAGTAAATGCATCAAGTATATGATCTGTGTTGGGTGATTTATAACAGCAGAAAACCTCTTTTATTGTATGTTTACTTTTATGCGGAAAAATATTGTTCCATTTTCCAATGGGATTTTATTATACTGAAGGTGAGTTCGAGCAGAGGAAAAGGAGGCAAAGGAAATAGAAAGTTGCTTTTATTTCTTACATAGAATAAATACAAAAATGCACCTGTTTTGCTTTTCTTCCCCCACCTCCCTGAAAAGAGAAATGCTTTGCAAGGCTTATGAGATACAAGTTGTAAAAGCACAGATTAAGACAGTCACATGGGTTACATGGGCAAGTTATAGTCATATGTTTAACTATTATAAAACTTCTCTTTTTTTCTTTTAGATGTACTTTTCCAGATTCATTCTTTGCTTTTCTTTTCCTGTCCACTCATTATGCTACCTCCTGTTCTGGCCTATGGGAAGATATTGGGGAGACAGTTCACTAGATGCTGCAGTTTTAATTACAAAAGTTACTCTAAGATGGTCTTTTTAACAAGTTTAAAGAAGGACACACAAACATCAGTCTGTCACAAGAGGATTTTTCCATTGAATTTGTTTGAATGGGTCATATTTGACTATGGCTGATATAAATACATATATTTGGGTTGCAGTTGGAATTGTTCTGTTGGACTAATACAGAATGGCCAGGAAAGATGAAAAAAATTCTGTGCTCTTCACATGATGTGCATCTCCTTGGGCATTAGAAGGTGGCAGTGTAGATGTCTGTGTCAGATTAGTCACCTGAGAATGTCTCTGCAGTCATAGGAGAGGAAAAGACACCTGACCTATTTCTAAATAGTCTGCTTAAAGTGAGATATATCACGTGCTAGATCAGCTTTCCTTTTGGGTGTGAGAGAACAGGGTCATTAGTTTAGATGTCAGTACCAACACACATTAGTTATTAGTCTTACACTTTAGGTGTTGTACAATGAATTTGCATTGCAGCACTTTAAAACCTCTGACTGAATTGTTTATTATGAAAAATTTCTCTCAGGCATTTTGCTTTTCTTACTTGCAATTAATGAAGAATTAAGGAATTTAGCTAGCTTTGGAAAAATTCTAAACTGCATAGTAAGTACTTGGCATAAATACGGATTTGTTTCATTATCATACCTAAAATTGTTTTCAAGAAATCTCTTTCACCATTTGACTAGTTCAACTTGGGTTCCCTGTGATTGGAATAATCAGAAAATGGATTTGGACAAACTTAAGGAGTCATCCAGAGGGACCTTGACAGGCTTGAAAGGTGGCCCTATGCAAACCTCATGAAGAAAAATCAGGAGGCACCATTAAACATTTAAAAGAAGCATTTGTTTTGCAAATGTCTGCTCTTGTATGTGTGATGGCAATGAAAGATAGTCAGGTTTTTGAATGCGTCCCCCTCACACACACACACATGCACCCCCTCTCCCTTTCCATAGTTTGATGGGCAATGTAGTTTGTCCCGTGATAATCACACCAGGTAGGAATAGTAGAAGGAATTGTCTGATTAGTTAATGAATTCAAGGGAAGGGAGAGCTGAGATGTTTGCTTTGACTTTGGTGCACATCCAGCCTGTAAAAAGGTATCCAAATGCTGCTGGAGACCTGGCCAGCTGGATAAACTGAATCTCCCAAAGCTGCAAGAAGTTTCTGGGTGGATTCTCCCCTGGCAGGGCATGTCCAGGCCAAAGCCGGGAATCAGGATGGGTGAGTAAAAGCACTGTGATCCTGTCACACACAGAGATAAAATCCTAAAGTACCTAACAGGTACTTTATTTCTTTGTAACTGTGCATTCTGCAAGGCCGAAGGCTGTTGAATGGTCTGCAAGACTCTGTTCTCTTCAGTGTCAGCCATACAGACACAAGAGTCTACAAAGACTTTTAAACTATTAGTAGGTTTGCTTTGCTGCTTGAGTCTATTTGTGAGTGTGACTTAAGAGCTAAATATACTTGATGCTGTTACTAATCACAGGAGTAAATCCTATCATTGGTGCCTTAGTGGGTAAGAAAAGTATCCAGATGATCTCTTGTCTTTTATAAACCTACATCGATTAAAGTGCCATGAGCACTCTTGCTAAATAGAGCAAAAGTGTCTGCACAGATAATTAATCTGTCATGCTTAACTATACTTTTGTTATCCACATCTCTGCATCTGAGCTAGTTGTCCGGAATTTCTTTAGTGGATAAAAATAGCACCTTTGAAGTGCAAGTTCCCTTTATTGTCCATCACTTTGTTTACTTCACACCTCAATCTGCCTCCAAATTTGTGGATTATGTCTATCCCACAGAGTTGCATCCAAGTCATGTTATGAGTTTCCCAATTCACACATTCACTCTTTGTCTAATCGAATTTCTTGGAATATTAGCCAAAATAATGTTTTCAAAGACAGGATACATGAGAGAGATGTTTTCTTATTAATTTCCTAATTTTACTAATTACCTGCTGTGTATTACCTGCGGAAAGCTTAGCATGGAAATGAAAGGATTGTTGTTTCACTTGTAACCATAACAACATTGTGTTGGAATGTGTAAACTCTTTTTAATTTTGTTAATATTGTGAAGAAATATTTTCACAGATGTTCACAGAAACAGTGACAGATTTACCTTGTAGGGCATTATATTTCCCTTCTGGCAAAATCTGAGTTACTTATGCCCTTATTAGCTTACTTTCTGACAGCATGCAGTCCTAAATACTATTCTAACATTCTCCTGAGGTAAGAGAGTTGGTCATCATCATCCACCTCCTAACAATACTCCCAAGGGTAAGATGTTACAAGCACTAAGAAATGAAAATTTGAGGGTCTGATAAATTCTATATTTTTTTTGTCTTTAAATGACAAGGTTTTAAAAAATTCAAAGGAAACTCAGTTTTTGCAGGGTGGCACATTCAAGGGGAAGAGCAGCATATACAGACATCAAGGCCATTGGATGACACCAAGCTGTCTGGGGCAGTCACAGCTGGCGGGAAGGGATGCCATCCACAGGGAACTTGACCGGCTTGGGTACTGTGCCAATACAAAACTAAAACAAAATGAAGTGCAAGGTCCTACATCTGGGCCATGGCAATCCCAGGCACACCTACAGGTTGGGTGGTGAAGGAACTGAAACCAGCAGTGAGGTGAAAGACTT
>NW_008661374.1:0-4240 GCF_000695815.1 Acanthisitta chloris
GTCCAGCCCTGCCTGCGGGCAGCGCGCGGGGAGCCCGGGCCATCTGCTGGCACAGTGGAATACAGGGTAAGCCTTTCGTGGAATTTCTGTGTATTCTGTGGTTCTGGATAAATCCTGTGGTGCTGCGAGACAGTGGTAGGCCTGCGTGAGAAACCATCCTCTATATCCGCACAGCAAACTGTGGAGCAGCCAGATCTTTGCCTGAAACACCTGCTGGTCTAAGCAGGTAGGAAAGACAAACAGTTGTGCAGGGGCAGTGGCTCACTCAGGCTAGTAGAGCTAAATAATGAACAGGTTGCATCAGACTGAAAAACATGCTCAGTTTTCCATGTTCTTTCGCATGTACAGTGAATTATATGCACTGTATATTCCAGTGCTCCAAATGAAGATGTGTATTACTGGAAGAAGATTTATTAATGAAAGTCCACCACAGAAGATTTCATATCCACATTTTGTCACCCTTGTTTTACCAGGGTGTAAGTTGGAGAATGGATTATTTACATTGTGTGTGTGGAAAAAAAACAAAGCTCCTAGAAGTTTGTAATTTCAATATATTTACCTTTAGAAGTGGCAAAGTAAATAAAGACCCAAGGGCAAAGATGCTGGAGTGGTATACTCTAGAGTGGCTCCAGAATGACTTCTATGCTGTTTAGTCTCGTTAGATGAAAGCAAGCTGTAGTAATCCCTAAAATACAGCTTTTAAAAAGTTATTATAAGGAAAGGTCTGCCCTTTCTGTATGCTTGTTCTTATCTGTGGTTAGTGTTTCAATGTATTATTTTTGTGTTTATTGTATGAACCATAGCTCAGGCCAGCCCAGCAACATCCCACACTAGCTGAGTGCAACTCACCAAAAATATCATCATTTGTTTTAGAGAATGCAGCTAAGAGCAGCAAAACCAGAGAACTAGGAGGGATAGTTTGTCACTAAACATCCTTTATTTTTAAATGTTCTTAGATATCTTAGAGCTTTTAGATCTATCTAGCTTTCATGATGAAATAAATAGAACCATCTGAAGTATATGCTCTGAGTTTGGTTGAATCTTGAGAAATCTATTTTTAGTTTGAGTTAGGTAGTCTCAGAGTTCTGGAATATAAAGCACTTGAATGTGGACTGTGTTCTTCTTTCTGTGGGGACCCTTACGTGCATAATAGTCTGAGAACTGTTTGCAGCATGCAATGTTACCTTGCTGTGAATTGATCTTTGTTACATGTCTTGTGCCTTACTGTTTAGATTTTGGATTCTGTCAGGTCATTCTAATGGCAATTTAAAATTATTTCCTGCCTTTGTGGTTGCATAGTAACAGCTGTGGGGGGAATAAGCAATGAGCAGCTGTAGGAGGTTGTAATGTGTTGTTACAACACACATCCACTATTGTAAATTGTTGCACTTTGGAAACAAATGGCCCTGTAGAGAGGCTACAGATCAGCATACAGCCTAGTTTGGTACTTGTCACACTGATAGCACAGCTCCCTTTAATCACAGACAGATGTTCCAGCACTGATATACCACATCAGTCTACTTGTTCCAAATGGAGAGGAGGTGAAGGGGACTGAACTGTGGTTTATTTTCTATAGGGGAATCTTCTACAGGTGGTTGATGATGACTTATTCTTGTGGTTTAACCCCAGCTGGCAACTAAATGCCATGTAGCTGCTCACTCACTCCCCCACCAGTGGGATGATGGAGAGAATCAGGAGGATAAAAGTGAGAGAACTTACGGGTTGTGGTAAAGACAGTTCAATAGGCAAAGCAAAAGCCACACACACAAACAGAGCCAAAAAAAGGAGCTCATTCACCACTTTTCATGGGCAGGAAGGTGTTCAGCCACCTCCAGGAGAGCAGGGCTGCACGTGTAGTAGTGACTTGGGAAGACAAATACCGTCACTCTGAACATCCCTCCCTTCTTCCCCCAGGTTTATATGGTGGGCATGACACCCTATGGTATGGGATATCACTGGGGTCAGTTGGGGTCAGCTGTCCTGGCTGTGTCCCCTCCCAACTCCTTGTGCACCCCCAGCCTCCTCACTGGTGGGGTGGTGTGAGGAGCAGAAAAGGCCTTGATTCTGTGTGAGCAATGCTCAGCAATAATGGGATCATCCCTGAATCATCCCTGAATTGCCGACTCTATTTTCAGCACAAATCCAAAACGCAGCACCATACCAGCTACTGTGATGAAAATTAACTCTCTCCCAGTCAAAACCAGCACACTAATGTAGAGAAACACTGAGCCAGAGGATAAGAAGTTTTGGATGTCTCTGGCAGTGAAAACATCTGCCTAATGTGTGTATGAATCTGAGAAATGTAGAGCATTCATGTTACTGAAAAAAGGATTAATCGAATAGATGCAGTGTTAAGTGAAGGACTGATATATGCAGATAAAATGATTATAAGATTAAATATTTTCCTGTGGTTTTTGGAATTAGTATACATTGTTGTACTATATTAGTTCCTTTCTTACTGCACAAACCATTTTCCTCATCAGTCACCTCTGAGGAGAAGAAACTTGTATTTTTGCTAATTTTAAAAGCTTGTCAAATTAATAATGCCACACTTTACTGAATATAAATTTTTACCTTTAAAAGTATTTCACACTTAACTATTTCACTTCATGGTAAATTGTGTGACTCCTTGAGCTCAATTTAAATACTTCTGCAACTTTTGAAAGCCATGATAAATATGCAGTAGCACTGCCCCCTCTCCATCATCCTGTTTACTATATGGCTTTGACAGGTAAAAAGAAAAAATCCTGTTGCATTTCCTATTTCCCAGGTGAGTACCCTCTCCACTGGAAATGCCTTCAACTGCTCCTAATATCCTTGTTTATTTGGTGATTTGTCCAAGCATTTTGCAAGACCTGTGCAGTTCTGTGTCAGGGTGTACAGGCTAGATCAAAAAGGAGAATGGGCATGGCTAAACTGGAGGTAGCACCCTTATCTGCACTCCAGGGAGAGGAATGAAATTAAATTACTCCAAATTCATTGGTTTCAGTGATACTACATTCTATATAATGTGCTGTCTGATAAGCAAGTGTTAGAACAGATAAAAAATTAGGTTTTTAAGAACAGATATAAGAGAATGTGTTTTCCAATTATTGGTTCCGCAGAGCAGTCTGGAACCATGACCGCTCTGTAGCCTTGTACATAGTTTGCAAGGATTTTAATTAGCTTGTCATAATCTGATACTTAAGTAGTTATAATGTTAAAAAAAAAGGTATTTTAAACACATATATTGATACTGCTTTGACATATAAAAGCAATTCTTGCAGATAGTGTTCTGCAAAACTGTTTTCTCCAGGGCTCTTCCCAAGTTCATTGTTGTGTTACAAATCAGCATATGGCCTCGGGTTTGCAAGGATTTTAATTAGCTTGTCATAATCTGATACTTAAGTAGTTATAATGTTAAAAAAAAAGGTATTTTAAACACATATATTGATACTGCTTTGACATATAAAAGCAATTCTTGCAGATAGTGTTCTGCAAAACTGTTTTCTCCAGGGCTCTTCCCAAGTTCATTGTTGTGTTACAAATCAGCATATGGCCTCGGGTCACGTCATTTCAGTGCAGTACTTATCATGCAGTGTTCTTGAGACATTTTGTATGATACACATATTTGACAGGAAAATAAATCCAGTGCCTCGATAAGATTCTAATGGGGTGCTGAAAAGGGTATGTTTGGTAGTACAAATTCCATGTTATTACATGGATCCTTTGATCATCGTGTTGGGGGTTTTTTTATTCACACTTCTGGGAACTGTTTGTGTTCAAGTGGGAATTGCATGACTCTAGGTTTGACACTGATTTTTCACTTTGCTTTGAAGTGCCAACAGCCTTCTCAAAAGGCATGATGTTCTATTTTAGTAATCGAGCACTAATTTTTGTTACCTGGTGAGAACATGGATACAAAATGCAAATTGCATGTGTAACTAACCGTGAAATATTGTTTAAAACAACTGCATTAGGAATCTTGCTTTATATAGTTTGTCTTATGCAATCTTCTTTTTTTGTGTGTGTGTGTGTGTGTGCTTCTCATCAGGAGCTTTAGTCTTTTTTTTGTCTCTTCTGGGTTTTTTTGAGAGATCTGTTTGCTTCGTCCATCTACATAATAATACAGTAATGTAAATCACTAGTGTACACTTTGTACCAAGTATATCTGGAAAAGACATATGCAGGTTGGTATTTTTGCACTGTATGTAGTAGATCTTAAATACAATTTTCTTACCTTATTTGGTATAAACTACAT
>NW_008661375.1:0-2493 GCF_000695815.1 Acanthisitta chloris
TTATGATCATTATTATTTCCTATTATTAAATTTTCATTATCCCAACCCATGGGTTTTAAGCATTTTGTTCTTTGCTTTAGCCCACTGGAAGTGGGGAATGAGAATGAGTTACTGTCTTAATTAGTAGTGCCTAGGCACTGCCCTAATTGCCCTCTTCTCACACCATAGTCTATGCCTCAAATTAAAATCAAATTGATATCACAAAACAAAGATGAGGAAAAGACATCAATAACCCAATTTTGTGCTAGTTTAAATATAGTCTCCAGCTGTGAGGTGTCATTCCACAGATATAATCAATGTGTCAAGCTTCCCCTGTGATAGGCCATCTCTCCAGCAGTGCAGACTGTGAGGTACCAGCTGTGCTGGGAACTTGGTCCAGGTCCTCCATGCTTTGGCTCAGGAGCTGCACTTGAGCTCATGCATGGCCTGGGCTGTGCTGCTGGCATGCCTGGCCTATCCAGTCCTGGTATCACCTGTCTGGGTAGAATTCTTAACTGGACCTCTCACTTTCTCAGATTCATAGAAGGACCGTTGGCTGGCCCTGGCTACTGTCAAGGACCTCACCTGTTTGGCACACCAGGAGCTCTGCCTGTCCTACCCTGCCACCACACTGGGGCTCTGTTCAGTTCCACAGCCCCTGGGGAACACCCCTGACAATGTTTTCCTGACAAGTCCTAGCTAAGCTGCCTACTTACAGTAGGAACTGGTGAGGCCACACCTTGAATACTGTGTACAGTTCTGGGCCCCTCAGTTCAGGAAGGATATTGAGGTGCTGGAGCAGGTCCAGAGAAGAGCAACAAGGCTGGTGAAAGGACTCAAGCACAAGTGCAGTTAGGAGGGGCTGAGCCTGGAGAAGAGGAGGCTCAGGGGAGACCTTATCACTCTCTAGAAGTCCCTGACAGGAGGTTGTAGCCAGGTGGGTGTTGGTCTCTTCTCAGAGGCAACCAGCAGCCTCAATCTCTGCCACGGAAGGTTTAGATTGGATATTAGGAAGAGATTTTTTACAGAAAGAGTAATCAGACATTGGAATGGGCTGCCTGGGGAGGTGGAGGTCTCTTCCAACCCGGTTGATTCTATGTTCTATGATTCTATCTGAAACACACTAACAGCCAATACTCCAGCAAGGTGCATACCTGTGCTATCATGGAAACAAGACAGCTCCAAGAAACAAAGAGGCAGGAATTATGAAGGACCTCAGGCAAGGGGTGTTGCATTTCCACATGAAAGAATAAATGTGTGAAAACTGAAAATAAAGTGAAAATGAATTGGATCTGTTCATTAGAGTGGGCATCAAGGGATAAAAGCGAGGAAAATATTACCCAGCCCTCAACAAAAAACACAGATTGCACAATAAAACACTCAGCAGTCTTTACACCAACAGCGTTATATACACTCCACAACCCTAGAAAATCACTATTTTATATCAGCATGTTCCCACCATCACTTCATTTTCAATTTTCCTCATTCTCTACTTTTCCTTCCACATATTTTTTTAAGTACTAGATGGGCAAGAGACAGCATGTATTACAGTTGATTTGGAGCTACATATGTGCTGTTTGGCTGATTAGTAAGTGAGCTGAACAGCCAGCTGGCAGGCCAAACCGTCTCTTGAATTCATATGGTGGCCTTTTACCCTCTTGAGGATATTAAAATGAGATATATTAATATCCCTCACTCTTAAGTGACCACCACTTTTCTTCACAGTGATACAATACTGCTATTTTTAAAATTGTACTTCTCCATTTTTATATAGTTAAAATTGGCCAAGATTCAAAATTTTTATGCTGAAGAACTAATAGTCAGATACCATGACTAAGTAACCCTTACTTTGTTATGAAATGTGGTTTAAAAATGAAAAGTGCATATGAGATACTTTTCCATGACTGATTTGCATGAGTGCTAAGAGAAGACTACAGAGAATAGTTGACTTCTAAGAAAAGAAAGAGAAAAGTCCTTCTGATATTAATGCGTAATGAAGGGGAAAAAATGTGACCTGATACAGATTTAGAAAGAAAGCATTTTCCAGTGAAGCTTTTGACATTTCAGGCTCTCCAGCTCACCCCAAGAAATGCCAAATTAAAAGAATTAGAAGCCAGCTGATTTATAGGGTAGTTAACAGGCTTTTTTTATTGTGGCATTGTGACACTCAGAGATCTAAGATCAAGCATTTGAAAGAGTGAAAGAAATAGCTAGTAGAGCATTATAGCTAAAGTCTCTCAACCTTTGGAGCAGCTCAAGCTACAACAGTGTCTCAGGAGAATGGCCAGCACAGGTGAAAGACAGTAACCCATACTTATATTATGAATCATGGCAGGCCATAAGAGGGATATTTTCACCGTGAAACAGAGATGCTGGCTGTACTACTTCCAGTGATGCAATCCCATCTGCCTAGCAGACATGAAGGAATTGGGAAGCCTGGTTCAAGTTATTCAAAGTAATATACAGAAATCTTTCCTCAGTAAATGCTCAATTGTCCAAGCATGCACCAAGGAT
>NW_008661375.1:2577-3807 GCF_000695815.1 Acanthisitta chloris
TGCTTATGAAAGCAAGCCATCTTCATGACAATTTTTAGTACAGGGCACATAAAGATTGACAAAGAATCTACACAACATCAGAAATTCATTGTTACAGGAGAGGTAAAGATGGGTAGAGACTTCATTTTAATGGCTTCTGCTATGAAATAGGTGCACAAAATATATCTTACAATCTAATTACCAACTTGAATACAGTGATCAATGGAGAGAGATGAAAACTCACAAGTGTGGTTGCAATGAGGCAAACATACTATAAACAGATTAAGGAAATAAATAACAGTTATGGTGTTACAAAGGGTGTGGAAAGTTCTTTTCATCTGGCTACATGTGGTCGTCTCTTGTTACTCTCCAGCACTAGTCCAGCATATTGGAAAATGTCAGTGCAGTCTTCTTGGTAGGAATGTAGCAGTACTGAGTTACATTATCTTTCTACCCTGTCCAAAATATATAGCAAATATTAAAATAAAGTTCCTTCAAGAACCTCTGGAAAAAGAAAAAAATTTGTCTATTGGTTTTATATATACATGCCCTTAATTTAAAGAAGGATACTGAAGAATTTAACCTCATGCTTTGGTAATGTCATATTTTCACTGCAAATTGAAGGATCTTAGACACAACAACTTTGTTTTCTTAGTCAAAACTCAGGAAAAAATACTCCTAAGAGTGGGAAGTGTCTAAACTACTATCAGTAGAGAACAGGAGTCTTAGGATTTCCAAATGTTTTGAGATCAGAAGGTATGTTTACATTTCAATATTAGCTGTGAATCATAGAATTATAGAATCATAGAATCATAAGAGTTGGGAGAGACATTTAAGGTCATTAAGCCCATCTCGTGTAACTGCAAAGACATGGAATACTGTGTAACATTTGTACGGTGAAACTGATGTGGCAGGGTGGAATATTTTGGCTACAAAAAAAATGCATCTCATTTCAGCACAGTGTCTTTTGTGTGCAGTGATGCATCATGGTGCTTGTTTTCTGTGTCGTAGGCATGTAAATGAAGAATCAATGCACAGGAGGGGTGAGCAGGCAGAACTGCTACAGGGGCCATACTATTGTCCTGATTTACCTCAGCTGAAGAGGTTTGTTCTTTCAGTTTCCTCTGGTGGACTTATGAGACCTTCAGAAGCACATTTAATTTGAAGGTGTTTGAGTTTTTTTCTGAAGCCGCTTGTGCTGAAAACCTTTCATCTCAGTGTTAAACATTCTGCTACCTACATCACTCTTTC
>NW_008661375.1:3847-7276 GCF_000695815.1 Acanthisitta chloris
GGTTTTGGTTTCACTTTGTGTTTCAGAAAGATTCTTATTATTTTCCTCAAAATATCAGCTCATGCTCACTGGTATGTTCGACGGATTTTGTGCCACCCCACTGATGAGAAACCAACATATACATGGATGAAAGTAGTAGTTACCCTGAGACTACATTGGTCGTGTGTGAATGAGCAGCAGAAAACAGGCAAAGTCAATTTAAAGTTAGTTCTTATCATATATTGTTTCTTTTTGTTGCCATTGACTCTGTGAAAATCAGTATTCACATTCTCATGCTATTTGCTTTCCCATTTTTTGAAGCAGTGGCTTATACCAGACACAAAATATTCTTTTATTTCCAGTTTCCACAGCAATACCTGTTAATAGCTATGTCAGCTGCTTTTTCTAGTGCTCCTTAAAGGTTTCTTGTACTGTCTTGTTTGGGGTCTCATGTCTTTTGCAGAAACTTTGTAAATTTACACTGGCAAAATGATTTGCCTGTCTGTGATTAACATGATTCTATTTTTCTGAAAAACTTACTCCTCTTTCTTGTGCTAATTTCCTCGCTATATATTTCTTCAGATTGTGGATTTGTTTTCAATTTACCCATGCTATTTTTATTGATGATTATTGCAACTTATTGGCACTTTTACTATGAAGGCAGAGTTTTATTGTTATGGAACATGCTGTTTTATAATGATGTCCTAATCTCTATCTACTAACCAGAGTGACAAAAATGTTAGCAGCTGCTCAATTACTTTCTTACAAAAAGTAACAGTAAAGAAAAATGAGATTCAAAGTGACTAATCAAGTATTATTAATCTAAGCAGGTTTTATTCAGAATAATTTTCTTGCTTTTCCTAGAAGAGCTTTTCTTTCTAATATATTTATGCAATTTATTTCCATTATTTCCATAATTAAATTATTATGAAGTAAGCAATAAATTATTTAAAGATTAATAATTTTCTGTACTTGCAAGGAACATCTATTGGAGAATTTTTGATTTTTCAAATTTTATTTTCCTTTCTTTCATAAAAGGAGAATAAAAAAATTGGAATAAGGTAGCATGTTCATCTGGCTGAGAAAGCCATCTAGAAGAACCATAAATTCCTACTATGAATCTTGTCTTAGCTCTTATCAGTGTTTTGGCATAGGAAAAATGGACACTGCACCAAGGTTTGCAAGCTGCAGACTTGTTGCCTCATTCTAAAATGGTCAGTTGCTGTCTATGTTCCAGTTTCACTGTGAGAAATTGCTTCAAAGATTTCTAGCAGGCAAAATGTTCCTGTTAGATGCTGATGGTGCTACTGCAAATGAACCTGACTTGTAATGACTCTTAAGTGATCAGTGGAGTGCCATTGGTCTATTCACTGCTGACTTGGTATTTACAGCGTTATATAAATGCTGTAATCCAAAAAGAGATTTTCATTTTGCTATAAATTCTTCTAAGATTATTTTTTACTGCTGTGAAAAACTTTTTTTTATGGCTCTTTAAGCCTTTAGTCATATCAGTAAGGGGGTTTACATCTTTGTCCTTCTGTTCCAGTTCCTTTACAGAGCAACAGTGCAGTTCTGAAATAGTATTCAGCGTAATATAACTACCTAAATTTCAGTGACCTTTTTATCTGCTTTCTATTTGCTCTTCTGATATTTTAAAATGTTGTCATTGGTTGTTGGCATATTTCTTCAATGATTTCTGCCAAAAATACAGAAGTTAGAAGTGAAAAAAATCCTGGACTTCAGGCCATTTTGGATAGTTCATCATACTAAGGCTGAAATTTTCTTTTCAGACCTTTTATTCTGAACAAACATAAATTTTTCCACTCTTGTAGTATAGAACTGAAAGAAGAGGAGGAAATAATTGCTTTTGTCACAATCTCTATTCAGGACCTAGGCAAAATAATTTCTGAGGTCACTTACTATTACAAAAATATTCTATAGACATTTTTTGGAAGTTCTTGCATTTTGCATGCTTTGTTTTTTCACAGACAAATTATGTTTTATTGCTGCAACTACCTTACTGCATTTATGATTATACATCTAGCTAATTGCTTAATACATAAGCTTGTATTTCAGAAAGCAGGTTACGAATTTGTTGGGGTTTTTTTCATCTCACTTCTGTACAGTTAGTTCCCTGCAAAGGATGTGAAATAAAGTGGAATAATTTGTTAAGCATCTTGCTCAATAAAGAAAACAAAAGAGAATCAACATGCAAACATGTTAAAAAAATTCATTTAGGGAAGAAAGCAAATGTAAGGTTAGTTTAGAACCTGAGTTGAGGCCTTAGAATCTCCTTTACAGTCAGATGCAGATACTTCAAGAGGACATCAGAGCAAGCCAGCAGAGTATATGCTTCTCCATCATTGGGTGTTTACAAAGCAAGAAGCAATGATTTGATGATCACATGAAAATGAAACAATATTTTTTTAAAAAACCCTGTATATGATTACAGTATTGAAAAAGGTCCCTGTTCCAGAATTATATAAGTCACATAAAATAAAAGGAAATAATTCTAATTGTGTTATAGGTGCAAGTACAGTAGTTAGTAGGTGCCTACACATATTACAACAGAATGTTTTTGTAACATCATTAAAGAAAACAATTTGTAACTATCTTTAAAATTATCTGTGAGTAATACTATACAAGACAAATTACAGGAGACTCTGTTCTTCCAGACAGCAGAAACATAGCCGGAATTAACCGACTAATAAAAAGTTGGGTCATTGGTGCATAAAACAGGCAGAATTTAGGAAACACATTTTTTTCTCTATATCCAAATGTCTTCCACTGCCAACAAGACTATGAATGTTTGCTCAAAGGTACCATGAGCATGGTAATAAATTGCACCCACTAATGTAGCCTCCTGCCTCATGGGAACTCAAGGACACAGCAAATAAGCCGGCATGGCAGGGTGGTTCCTAAAACTTCCCTTGATGTGAGAGAATTCCATGCATACACTGGTGTACGGGGAGCTCATTTATGGGAAAGCTGGCACTGACTTCCTGGAGCTCAAAGGTGGCATAAAATTCTGCTTCAAAGTGTACCTTGGGAAACAGCCCTTGGAAACAAAGGGGTCCAGTCCTGGGGAGGACTGGGGAGGTCCCAGATGATTGGAAGTTGGGAATGTCACACCAATCCACAAAAAGGGTTGCAAGGAGGACCCAGGAAACTACAGTCCTGTCAGCCTGACCTCAGTGTCTGGCAAAGTCATGGAGCAGATCATCCTAAGTGCGATCACACAGCACCTACAGGATGGGCAGGACATCAGACCCAACCAGCATGGGTTTAGGAAGGGCAGGTCCTGTCTGAACAACTTGATCTCCTTTTCTCATCAGGTGACCCACTTGATGGATGAGGAGAAGGCTGTGGATGTAGCCTACCTGGACTTCAGCAAAGCCTTTGATACCGTCTCTCCTAAATTAATCCTGAAAAAGCTGCAGCCTATGGCTT
>NW_008661376.1:0-1446 GCF_000695815.1 Acanthisitta chloris
ATATTTATTTAATAATTAAATACAATTTATCAAGTTATATGTATCAAATTATAATGATAAATAATCACATTTATTAAAGCTACTGGCTTCCTAACAGAAAGCCACCTCAGTACATAGACAAATGTGTGTTCTAAAGAATACCTGGAACATGTGCACGATTTGGCCTGTTACCCAATTCATATGTCTACTGACAAAGACAAAAATCTAAAGCTGCTGAAACACTTACCATACCTAACACCTGTCATTGCTATTCCCTTGCCCAGCCACCCTTCCAAAACACACACAGTCAAAGCTCACACAGTGTCCCCGTTTGCCTGCCTCCCCCCCCAGTCATACCGATACTGGCTGAACTAATTAGTGACTTGTCAGCTCGTTTATGCATAGCTTAGCATGGAGCTGGGCACAGGGCAACAACAGAAATCCCTTTGGGCCTCATCATGACATCATTTCAGCAGTGGAGCTTGTGATAGCAGAAAATGATGCTGGTATTTATACACAGGCATTAGAAGGGGGCCCTCTTGTATCAGGCTTAAGATGACAGAATGTCAGCTTCAATCATCTGACAGGCTTTGGTCTCTCTCTGTAACTTCTTTTTTTTTTTGGCTGCTCTTTTTTTTATGTACAGATATGACACTAACACAAAAATAAATTGAAAAGAGCACTGAGGTAGGGTGTATTTCACGCACTGGTGCCAGTGCTTCATATCTCATGAACCTCAGGAAAACAATTCATTGAACTAATTAGTTTACGGTGTTTTAGCAGCTTGTTTCCCATCTTTAATCTTCTTTATGCAATACTGTGAACAAAGCCATATTATCTTCTGATATTTTTTCTTATAAAGTTTAACAAATATTATTTTTTTCCTGGAGATTACTCATTTAGACATCAAACTACATTACCTAGCCTTACTTTTTTCTTCTCATGGAGAAAATATAAACAGTACCTATTATTTTCAGACTTTTGAGAATATGAGATATATTTTTTCTTTATCTAGTTCAAGTAATTTAATTTCTCATTTTTAGCTGCTCCTCAGAAAGCAACTGTTTTCCTTCCTCTGAAAATAAGATGACTGCTCTTCTACCTCATGGGTCCAAGTAAACAAAGAATGTTCCTAGCTTACAATCCTTGTACAACTTGCTTTAGAAAGTACTGCATAATACCTAGTTAAAAACAAACAAAGCAAACCTTTAAATCTGAGACAGGTCCATCATTTTACTTTCAGCAGCAATGACTGGCTTGAATTAGAAGAAAACAGACAAGGAAACAAACCTAATAACCTCTGTGCATGAGCCTGGAAGTGGTCTATTTCCTATTCCTTAAAATCCCTTTGCTGATGTCCAGGGCTGTGAGCATGTCAGAAGGTGACTCAACCACACCAGTATGGAGCATCGCTCTCCCTGTTTCGCACTGGTGTCCAAAAATGTGAGCAAGTCCTCTGAAATGCTT
>NW_008661376.1:1481-3212 GCF_000695815.1 Acanthisitta chloris
GATGTTACTGACCTAGTTATTCTGCCTCTTGTCACTGCCAGCAAAAAACAGCCAAGTGCACACTGAGCTGCATCTGTATCCAGGCAGCCAAGGCAACCAATGTTAAAGCTAGGGTGAGTAAACCCATACTGAAAGATTAGATTTTCTTACAGAGCTAGTTATATTTTCAAGCCAAAACATATGCTCATGTGTATTAATGGACAGCTGGGGACAGCAGGTTTTTAAGTGACTTCAGCCAGGGTCATGGGAGGATTGTCTTTTATGTCCAACATATACAGACAGCATTGGACTTTTTGCAACAACCAGACATAGCCACTGTTTTTGCAAAATATGAAAAGGGAGGAAAATATGAAAAGGGAGGTTGAGTACATGCTTTTTATCCAGTAGTTCAGTGGCATGTTCTACCAGTTACATACATGCTACTGGTATAATCCCACCCATTTTATTTCTGGTTTTATACAAGTGCATTTAAAATGCACAAACCATTCTGGAAATAGGAAACTGACACCCCAGCCACAAGGTGAGAGAGAAAATATATCTTTCTGCACTTACAAAAGCTTTTATCTCTAAGCAAGGTATCATACCTCAGTGTTTAGTTGTTAAGTGTCTAACTCTTTTCTTTGATACTGTTTCTCACAAGGAGGTGTCATTTGCGAACAGGGACCAGATCCTCTTGGACATTTGTTTCATGTGGATTGTTGAAGTCCACACTGACTTCTTTATTTTCCTTTCTGAATTTTTGCTTGCCTTAGAACTGTCTGCTGTCCTCCCACTGTTACCCACATTAAAGTTCATTCATGACATCTTTAGTTGTCAGATTCCCAGTAACTCTTAATTAATACAGAGAGGTGACACAGCTGCAGCTTCACAAGTGCAAGAACACCGGTGAGAGCTCTGTCCTGTTGTACTCAAGGAACTTCTTCCTTCTCCCTCAAGGTTAATGCCTGCAACTCCTTTGGGAGCTAGCAGATATACAGTCTTCTTAACTGAAGATACCTTAAATCTTCCAGCTTCTTAGGATTTTAGCAGTGACTGCACACTGCTTGCATTATTTCTGAATGCCTGAAACGTAGCAGGAACAAACTTCATAAATGAATGAAAGGTGTCAAAAAGATGACCGCTATATTAACTACTATTAATCTTCAATTTATATTGAAGTTTTGCTTAAAAATTTTCCGTTTAAGAACATTTGCAATCACAGAACTGTCTAATGTTAAATATATGCAGGCTTTTCTAGGCAACACAGACTGGTACCTGTGGCTGAGAGGAATTAAGGAGGAAAAACTGTAAAGTTTCACAAGCACAGAAATATTTAGCCTGTAATTTACAGGAAAATTTTGCAAGTTTCTTGATTTCTGTCCTCATTTTATAGTCTAGTTTTGGACTAATGTAATGAGAAATGATGAGGGATGAAAGATATCTGATTGTTCCCAATGCCATTCTCTCATTTAAAGCAAAAATCATTTATTTCATCAATTTACATTTAATACTTAGTAATATATGAAGTATACCTGTCATTACTCATAATATAATCTACCAATGAATCCCAATATCCTCTAGAAAGCTTTAAGTGTTAGTTCACAAGGACAGAGAAGAGTTTTCTTCCTAGAAAAGAAAGAGTCTTTGCGAATCATGGAAGCTGATGAAACAGACACAGTTTTGATGTATTCAATCCTGTTTAGAGAATTAACTGCATCAACTAAGACTAGGTAAGACCAATTTGGCCACAAT
>NW_008661376.1:3281-7358 GCF_000695815.1 Acanthisitta chloris
GAGTCTTTTAGCTTGTTGTTTTCCGATTTTTTCTGAAGCTATTATCATGATTGACAGAAGACCGAGGTGTCATATTAAATGTATTCAAGTGGATGAAATATTACTATACAACATTTCATGATTTGTTTTGCTTTGCATCTTCATCCCATCACACTGCTGACAAATTAAGAGTAAACAGTTACATGATATACTATGGCTAGAAAACACCCATGCATAACTGTAAGAGCTCTTCCTCCTCTTCAAGTCTACGAACAAGACTTCTTATTAAATTGGCACATGACAGAAATGAATCAGGTACCCTTCCTACTGAATGCAACCCCTCAACTACCTACTTAGTGAGCAGCCAGAAACTACTCAATCAATATCTGGCTTACTTCTGTGTTTCTTGTTTGTATCAGCTGGTTTTGGGGGTTTTTTTGTTTGTGAGGGTGTTTGGTGGGGGGAGGGGTGGTGGCATTTTTTTTTTTATCACTGTTCAAAGCCTAACTCGGTTCTTTGTGTCTGATATCCCACTACTTTTTCTTGAAGTTGAGAGGCTTTTTGCACTTTATTTTTTTGCTTTGGTTTTTGGTGCTTTGTACCAAATGGTGTCTTGCTCTGACTGCACCTGCTACCACAGCTTAAATCACAGTGAATTCACGACACTGCAACTCTTCCAGGGCAGCAATAGCCACTGCTAAAACCTCCTCACTTGACTGACAGTGGTCTGCTTCAAGATCTAACACAGTAAGAATTGCTAATAGAGACCTACAAATATAGATTAAGCCTAAAAATTGTATTCCAAAGCAAACTGCTATCATGAAAGATGTATCCAGCCACAGCTATTGTACCTACCCTTATCCAATGGACAGTTAGGAAATAAAACACAAATTAAATGATGTAGAGCACAATTACCAATAGGAAGTATTTGAGCTTGGATTGCACTTGAAAAAAACCACCATTTTTTTCCCTAAGAAATCCTTTTACACAACTCTGCATTACTGATGTTGTGCTATAGCTGCTCTTTCCCAAAGGAATTCTCACTTTCTTTTCACACTCAGACATATGCACACCCCTGCTGATGGGGCGAACACTACAAGCTCTGCTTGCCCTTCACTTGAAAAGATGTCCCCCGGCTCTGCAAGACTGTTTCACGCTGAACAACAGCAGCAGGTGAGGCTCCTGCCGTCAATTTCGGCACTGAGTTGGTTCTTACAGAACCCACACATCAGTAAACCCCTAGTCACTAGTGGCACAGGCAACTAAATGCAGATCCTCAGGTACATGATTAAAAAAAACATTAAAAAAATAAAAAAGGTAATTGAGAAATAATTGAGAAAGACTGCAAGGAACTGTTACTTGTCCTCTCCTGATGCAGTTTTATCACAAAGCAACACCACTGGGGTTTGCACTCTGTGTTTGTGGGCATCTGATTGTTAATTACTAATCAAGCTGGTTCACAAGTATTAGTCAAAGGTGCTTGTTGAACACCAATAAAAAATTCACACTCCTAACTCTCTTTAGCTCATTACAGTTTTACCTACAAGAAAAAATAGATGCCATATACTTCTCCCAAAGGATTATGGAACTAAAAGAAAGTTGCAAGATGTTTTAAAATAAACTTACTTAATTTCAACATTCAAACTTCCTGTCTACTGCTGTTTGTTATCTACCTATACAGCTGCATTTCAGTTTTTCATTTTGTATTCAAAAACTATTTGCTTTTTACAGCACTTCTACAGTAAGGCTCGCTTATCAAAGCTGTATTTTGGTCTTTAAAAACATTATCAAATCCACCCTACCTGCATTTCCAGTAATATACAACCTTTGCTTTTCAATAAAGTCCATCTGTTGAAAACCACTGCCATAAAGAAAAGGTGCAGGGCTTAACTCAGATGTGAACAAAATTCAAAATTGAGAGTTCAAAAGACAACAAATTACACTGAAGTTGCTGCTGTGAAGTGTTATTCTGCTTGAGCTGACCCTCTGAGTTTTTTCAAACCATTCCAAATAAGTGATGGCTGGTATTCTTCCTAGCTGGGTGAAAACCTGTTAGGTCATAATACCACTGGTAACTAATATGATTTAATGCAAGAACCTGATTACTTTTACCAGCTCATATAGTAACTGCTGGAGCTAAAAAGAGACTGTAGGTTTCAGGAATAAACAGAACAGAAGCTAAAAATACTAAGAAACATAAAGGTTTATCTAAAATAACCACAAAGCAATTACATGTCAAACATTTGTATGCATGTAAGTACAGTTTTAAATCTGTATGAATGGAAACAGCGAATAAATGAATACTTGAAATGCTTGACAACATATATTTAATGAGCCTAGTGCAGTAACACTATGACATAATCCCCTATTATGCCAGTGATCAAGCCACAAGAACAACTGTATTTCTACTAGACGTTATCTGTAGTTTTAGTCAATGACAACAGTGATCAAAAATAGTATTTCTACCTTAACAACCAATGGAATAAAACATAATAATCCAACATATATTTAAATATTAACACATTTTCAGTGTTTTCCTGGAACAGACCTGCGCAAAAACAAAGTAAAACCTATTTTGTCAATCAAACTAGAATATTGTGACCTGTTTTAGGACAGGAGGCATCCTGTGAGTTGCTAATTCAGTCTATAAATATTTTATCAGAAAAAATTTGAAGTAGTAATCTGCAAATTTATTTCATAATACGTTAACTGTAGCAGCTACAGATGTCTGTCTAGTATTTTCCCTTTCCTGAAAAACATTTCAATAAGACAAAAAAAGGTATCAGTATATGAACGTGCTGTTTCCTTCTTACTACAGATCCTTTAGATTTAATGAAACATTCTAATCTTTCACATTCTTTATGACACAACATGAATTGGAAGGATTCAGGTTGACACCAATATTCTGTCCATATATGTCTTAGCATGGAATCACAGAATAATCAGAGGTGGCAGGGACCCACAAGGATCATCTAGTCCAGCTCCTGGCCCTGCACAGGACATCCCCAAGAATCACACCATGTGCCTGAGAGTGTTGTCCAAATGCCTATTCAACCCTGTCATGCTTGGTGCTCTGACAACACCCCTAGGAACCTATTTCAGTGCCTAGTCTTCAATGGTGAAGAACCATTTTCTAACATGAAGCCTAAACTTCGCCTGATGCAACTTTAGACCATTCCCTTGGATTCTGTCACTGGTTGCCAGAGCGAAGAACTCAGTGCCTGCCCCTTCACTTCCTCTCCTGTGGAAGTTGTATACAGCAATGATTACTCCTCTCAGTCTCTTCTCCAGGCTGAACAGAGCAAGTGACCTCAGACACTCCTCACATGGCTTCCCCTCAAGGCCCTTCACAATCTTTGATGCCCTCCTTTGGACACTCTCTAATAATTTAATACTGCTGTTATATTGTGATGCCCAAAACAACTGCTCACAACACTCAAGGTGAGGCCACGTCAGCACAGAGTAGAGTGGAAAAATCACCTCCCTAGGACCAGCTAGCAGTGCCATGCCTGATGCAACTCAGGACACAACTGATCTATGAGCCAGCTGCATAGTGTGTTTGTCCAGTTTTATGCTGGATGCTTTGTCCAGAAGGATCTTGTGAGAGATGGTATTGAAAATTTCACTGAAATCTAAAAAGATTGAACCTGAACCATATCTCATAATAGACAGCTGGAAAATAATTACGTCCTTTGAGAGTACCAAATAAGCATGTTATGCTTAGAATAAGTTAGAACACTTACAAGCCAATTTAATTTCCATCTTATCTTCTCAATTATCTGGACCACCTCACTCAAAGACATTTTAATGATACAGAATCATAGAATCATGGAATCAGGCAGGTTGGAAGAGACCTCAAAGATCATCGAGTCCAACCCTACCGTCGTTACTAGACCATGGCACTAAGTGCCACATCCAGTATCATCTTGAAAACCTCCAGGGATGGTGAATCCACCTCCTTCCCGGGCAGCCCATTCCAATGCCTGATCACTCTCTCCTTAAAAGACCTCTTTCTAGTCCAACCTAAACGTCATGTCCTAGGTTACAATGTAAAGTGTAACCAATGGTATATATTCTATTATAATCTCCACAAGCTGT
>NW_008661377.1:0-570 GCF_000695815.1 Acanthisitta chloris
ATCCCTTCATATCCCCCCAAATCCCCCCAAATCCCTCTGAAAAAACCCAAATTCCTCTAAAATTCCCCAAAATTGACTTCGACTCACTATCGCCCCCCAGCGCCCACCCGCAGTACTGCAGCTGGGGCAAAAACTGCCACTTTGGGGGCAATTCCAGCCCCCCAAATCCCCCCAAATCCCCCCAAATTCCCCAAAATTTCCCCAAAATTCTCCCAAATCCCCCCCAAATTCTCACCTGTGCCACCTGCTTGAGGCTTTGCCCCAAGGTGTGAAATACCTGGTGAGACTCAGCCAGGGACACATCCCAGAGCATCTCACAGCCCCAAAACTCCTCCTGGACCCCCAAAATCCACTCAAATCCCCCCAAATTTCCCCAAATTCACCCCAAATTCCCCAAAATTCCCCAAAATTCCCCAAATTCTCACCTGTGCCACCTGCTCGAGGCTTTGCCCCAAGAGGGCATATTCTCTGTAGAAGGGGAGTCGAAATAACCCCGTGAGTGCTGCCAAACTGGGGAGCAACCCCGGGCAGGGACCCCCCAAATTTTTGGGGTCCCCCCCAGCTGCCCCA
>NW_008661378.1:0-1659 GCF_000695815.1 Acanthisitta chloris
GGAGTGGGGGTCTCTGAGATCCCTGGCTCTTCGAGGCAATGTGAGCCCATGCGTTCTTCTCTGGGATGCAGGGAGCTGGGAACTGCCTGCACCACTTCCCCTCCCACCAGGATGCTTGTGTTGGGGACCTTGGGGCTTCATGTCCCCCTCTCCCTGGGAGGTGCACCCCCAGCCAGTCTTGTGTCCTGCCTAGGCTTGTCTTGGGGCACCACCCACCTGCCATGCTTGGGGTGGGGGTTGGGGTCGGTCCTGGCAGCGCTATCCTCCAGGAGGAACAGAGGCACCCCCTGTTCTGCCACCAGCCCGGAGGGTGCCCCTGGGGGCAGGCAGCAGCCCCTATCACACCCTGTTCTGCCCTCAGCTCGTTTGTAGAGGCCGAGGGGGATCATGCCGTTGACACGCAATGCCAAGATGCCAACCACCAAACAGACCCGAGCAGGCAAGGTCGGCCCTGCTGTGGAGAACGTTGACCCTGAGAAGGTGAGTCCCAAGACAGGCAAGGGGTGTGGAGGGCTCCTGCGGGACAGCTGACCCTCATTTTCTAACAGTCTCTATTGCAGGAGGAGAACAGTCATGCTAAAAGGTCTTCATCCTCACCCCAAGGGGGGCGCAAGAAGAGGTCAGCATTCGGAGACATCACGAATGTGAGTGCTTCTGTGAATGTGGGGGCTTTGGTGTCCCCTGTGAGACCCCCATGGGAAAGGGGGCTGTCCCATACCCCAGCTCTCCCTGTAGGGCACATATTGATTCCCTCTGTGCAGCCTCTGTATTCCCCTCTTCTAACCCAAACAGGCTTGCAAGAACCAGGTGGTGGCAGGGAAGAAGGAGGCCTTGAAAGTGGCACCACAGAAGGCACAGAAGGCACCTGGTGCCCTGGAGGTGGCCAAGAACAATGAGGTCAACCTGAAAAAGTGAGTAGGCATGGGGGGGACGGGGTGTGCTGCAGGGCAGAGTCCGCAAACTGTCCCATGGGGAATAAAAAGAAGTGGCAGAGGCTTCCCTTGCATGATGAAGACTATGAGCCAGACACGAGGGGGCAAACAGTAGATAAAATGGCATCAAGTTGTGCCAGTGGAGGTTTAGGTTGGATATTAGGAAAAATTTCTTCCCCAAAAGGGCTGCCCAGGACAGTGGTGGAATCATGGTCCATGGAGCAATTTAAAAGCCTTGTGGATGTGTTACTTGGGGTCATGGGTTAGTGGTGGCCTTTCCCATCAAGTGGGAACGGTTGGATTCATTGTCTTTAAAGGTCTTTTCCAACTTAAACGATTCTAGAAGTCTCTATAGGGATATTTTAAAGGTAGTTTAACCCCTTCCTGAAGCAGCCAGGAGATGTAGCCTCCTCCCAGCAATGATTTACACTCTTGTCCTGCCCAGATCAATGAAGAAAACTCCCCCAGCAGCTCCTGCAGAGTCCAAGGTGGATCCTGTACCAGAGAAAGTGGTGCCTGTGCAGGAAACAAAGACCCCTGAGGAGAAGGTAGGGACCTTGGGCTGCCATGTGGCCCCAAGCTCATCCTGACAGCACTGCTCTGTAGCTGCCACTGGTGATATCAGGGCACCAGGCAGTGCTCTAGACCTTGGAGAGAATCGGTCCAGAGCGATGGGAAACTGTGGATGGGGATAAAGCCCCCCACAATATCTTCCTTCAAGAGTTCT
>NW_008661378.1:1708-6363 GCF_000695815.1 Acanthisitta chloris
AAGGGGTGCAAGGGGTAGTAGCCTTGCCCTGATGGTATGACTAGCATCTCAGAGCAAATGACCTCCCCCCTTACTACTGCCTCCTCCATCCCAGCAATTACCAGCAGTGGAGGACATCGACAAGGAGCAGCTGGGTGACCCCTATGCCAATGCAGAGTATGCCAAGGACATCTTTGAATACATGCGTGAAAGAGAGGTGGGTGAGGCCTGTCCAGGGGGAGGCAGCTCTGTCTGGGGAAGGGGTGACTGTGTGGGCAGGGCCACGTACTGCCCAGAGACCCTGAGCCCCTGGCAGCAGCCTGCACAGGGTGAGAAGGGGCCTGCTCGAGTGGGAGGAAGGAGGTGTCTGTCCAGTCCCTGACAGCAGGTTCTTTGGCAGGAGAAATTCTTTCTTCCTGACTACATGGAAAAGCAGCCAGACATCAGTGCAGACATGCGTGCCATCCTTGTGGACTGGATGGTAGAGGTGCAGGTGAGGAGGCATGGCCTTCTGCAGAGCATCCCCCATGCTGCCTTTGGCACGTGGTGCCTCAGTGTGCTGGCAGAGGCTCCTGGGAGCATCTGCTGTGTGGAGCTGGTCTTCCCTTGGGATGAGCCTATACCCTTCTCTGAGCCTGGCCCATGGGCACTTCTGGCCTCTGTGAGGGCTGGGTGAGCCTCGCTTCTGCCTGACAGCCTCTCCTACCCCCCCCCCATATCCTTGCAGGAGAACTTCGAGCTGAACCATGAGACTTTGTACCTGGCTGTGAAGCTGGTGGACCACTACCTGGTGAGGGTGGTGAGCATGAGGGAGAAGCTGCAGCTCATCGGCTCCACTGCCATCCTCATTGCCTCCAAATTTGAGGTAACCCCTTGTCCTGGGATGCAGGGGCAGAGGGGAACTTGTGCCTTTCTGATTCCCCTGGCATTTTGGAGAAGGCCAGCTCTCCATGGTGCCAGGTCACTGCCCTGAGAGCTGCCAGGGTGGCATGCCTATCCTCATGGTCCTCCTTCCTGTCCCAAAGGCTGTGAATGGTAGGCTGGATTCTGTTTCCTCCTGGTGTCACTAGAGACCTGACTCCTCTGCTCTGCAGAGACCATCAGAACCATGAGTTTGCCTCGTGCAAGCATAGAGTTCAGGCCAAGGGCTGGGGCAGTAGAGACACCACACAAGCCCCACAGGGTGTTGTAACAGTCCTTGCTGGGTCTGACACAGGGCCTGTGGGATGGGTAGGATCTCCTGAGTGGGGCCAGGACGAGCCTCCACTGTGGTGCTGAGCTGTTGTGCCCTGGCAGGAGCGGTGCCCACCATGTGTGGATGACTTCCTCTACATCTGTGATGATGCCTACAAGCGGGAGGAGCTCATTGCCATGGAGATGAGCATTCTCAGCACTCTCAACTTCGACATCAACATCCCCATCTCATACCGCTTCCTGCGGCGCTTCGCCAAGGTGGGTGCTGCTGGAGGGTGGGCTGGCATCCAGCGGCTTCCAGGCACCCCTTGTGTTGGCTCTGTGGGTTGGTGACATGCAGTCCCAGGGCTTTGGGCTCCCAGCTGGTTAGCAAGGAAGGTTTGTGTGGGTCCCCTCAAGAGGGTTGAGGGGTGAGAATGCTGGTCTGTAGTAGGCTAGGAGTGTGGAATCTGCATCCTGTGCCACAGGGACAGCACTCTGGATCCCAAAAAGGTTGGGGAGAGGAGGAGCATTGCTCAAAAGGCTGAGCCTTTCCTTGCCCCCTGGCTGTAGTGCGCCCGTGCCAGCATAGAGACGCTGACGCTGGCTCGCTTCCTCTGCGAGATGACCCTGCAGGAGTACGACTATGCCCGCGAGAGACCCTCAAAGCTGGCTGCCAGCTGCCTGCTTCTGGCACTCACCATGAAGAACCTCGGGGGCTGGGTGAGTGCCTGCCTAACCCCCTGTCCATGCTGAGGTACCCTGGGAGGTGCCGTGGGGGCATGGGAGGTGTTGGACTGGTGTATGGGAGAATGCTCTGAGGCTGTGATCAGATTTGGGGGGCTGGAGAGGGAAGATAATGGTTCTTCTGTCACAAAGAGAACCCAGCTTAGCCATGATGTCCCCTTGCAGACCCCTACACTGGAGTACTACAGTGGGTACAGTGCCCAGGACCTGCATTCCCTGGTGAAGAGGCTGAATTTCCTGCTCACATACCAGCCCCGGGACAAGTTGAATGCTGTGCGCAGCAAGTACTCACACAGGTGAGCATCACGGGGCTCTGCCTCAGGCCTGTCCCTGCTGCAGGAGGTGGCACCACCAGCACACACTGTACTGCTGCAGGGAACTGGGAGCACTGGCAAATGGGCTCCCAGTCAGGGCTGTGGCTGAGCTCTAAGTCAACATGTTCCTTTTAGGGTCTTCTTTGAGGTTGCCAAAGTCACCCCCATGGACATGCTCAAGCTCGAGGAAGCACTTACTAGCTGCTAGCCCTGCTCTGTAAATAAGCCTGTAAATAGCAGGGTGCCCTCAGGCAGGGGGGTACCATGTACATAAATAATAGTAATTTTAACTGAGGAAAAGAAAGGAAAAAGAAGTCATGTGGAACTGTTAATAAAATATGTTTGTCATATGTGCTGGCACAGAAGGTGAGAGTGGGGTGGGGGGCTGCCTGATGGAGAGCAGCAAGCTGAGCGGTGAAGGCTATAAAGGGATTCCCAATTTCCTTTTCCCACCCTTTGCCTTCCCCTCAGTAATGACACTACATGAGCAGCAGCAATGAGTATCTTCTCTCCAAATATTTACACAGCTTAAATATTCACGTGGGGAAAGGGAAACTTTGCTGCGGCCCCAGCTCCTGTAGTGACCCTGCTGAGGCTGGACCAGGGGTCAGATCACATCACCTATGGCGTTAGACCTTCACTTTAGTGTCTCCAGCCCCACAGGCTTGGGGAGAAGCAGTGGCTCCAAGAACACTGGGGACAGACAGATAAAGCAAGGCAAGCAGGGGTGGGGAGGCTCCACACACATGGGGCAGGGCAAGGATCTGTTCCTCTACCCTCCTCCTGGTCCCTGGGGGCAGCATCCACCCAGTGCCTGGGCTAGACTGCTGCCCCCCTGGCAGTCTACGGTGGGTTGCTGAGCTCCTTAATGGCCTGGAGGATCCTCTTCATATGGCCTACTTTGGTGATCCCCAGGTCCTGCAGGAAGGAGAGAGGGGAGCAGATGTACTCACACAGGCCAGCCCTGGGCTCTCTAACAGGGAAGCTGCAGGATACAGAATGAGGCTGCACAGCCTGGCTCCCCATGCTCGCCCTGCTGGAGCACAGTGCCCTCTGTCCTCTTTCTTGCAAGCATGCTCTCATGCCTGCATGCAGGAGTGGGCAGAATGCTGTTGATCCTGGTTTGGGCAGGTGTATGGAGTCTTGCAAGCTGGAGGTCAAAAGCCAGACCCTCCCTGGCTTCCAGCCCCTGTGTACGAGCAGTGCAAGCGCAGCCCTGCCGGGCCAGGTGTATGTAGAGTCAACACCTGCCTTTGCCCCACTGCCAGGAAGTAGGGGGAGAGGGCTCCTCAGGGCTAGGGTCCCTCAGGGGGCAAAAGACAGTTGTACCTTTAGGTCTCTCCTCTCCAGCAGGATCAACTCTGAGCCCTGGATGTCATGCCGGACAAAAATGTCTTTGTACTCCCCTAAACCGAGTGCTTCCAGCCAAGCTGCCACCTCCTCGGAGCCCCACTTGTCTGCTAGCAGGGAGGAAAACCACAGAGGTGGACTGGGCCCCGCAAAGGCAGCCAGATGCAGCAGGGCAGGCAGCAGGCAGCATCCCCCCTCCCACCCATGGCTTTAGCAGGGCCAGAGGCCGCAGCAGGCTCAGGCTGAAGAGGTCTCTCCTCTCCTTGGCTTACTTACGGAGCATCAGAGCTGCTCCCCTTGACAAGACCGCCAGCCCTGGGGCAGGGACTTACACTAAGGGCTGACTGTACCATAACCCCCTTCACCCCCTTGCGGTGGTGGTGGAATTATGGGGCTGGGGTGCTCCACATGTCAGGTAACAGAAAAAGTAAGCTTTAAGGGGCTGTTGGTGACAGAGTTGACATCCCCAGGCAGCCAGGACATGCCCTGTCCCCCTCCCCAAGGCTTCCTCCACAACATGCCCAAGACAGGAGGCCAATGGATAGGTCAGCAGAGGGGGGTCCCTACCAGTACAGGCTATACCTGTCTCTCCCTGGTGCACCGCTCGCTTTACCTGGGAGCGTGCTGTTGGCCTTCTGCTTTTGCAACTTGTCTTTCTCCTTCCTGGGCTTGGCAATGTTGAGGCGAAGCTTGAAGCTGCCCTTGTTGGCACTGCCAGCACCTTCCTGCAAGTAGCCAGGCTGAGCAGGATGCTACAGCCCTCTGGGGCCACCCCCCTGGTCCCTGTGCACCCACCTCCTCAGCAGGCTGGGCAATGGGCCCCAGCCAGTGGATGTCCAGCAACCGCTGCAGCTCCTGGCCCAGCACACTCAGAGGGCCGTGAAGTGCCTCCTCCTCCTGCGGCGAGTCCAGCTGTGGGGAACATGGACCATCCCCAACCCTGCTGCCACCCCCAGAGGTACCAGCTGAGGGCACAGGCCCCTCTGTTGTGGGGCTTGGGGCACTCTCCAGCCCCCCACTCACCGCCTTCCCTTCCAGGAATGTCCTGGTCTCAGCATACAGCTCCTTGATGCTCAGCACCACCTCCACAGC
>NW_008661378.1:6394-12113 GCF_000695815.1 Acanthisitta chloris
GGTAACCCCTTGAATGACATGGTTCCAGGGTGTGTAGGTGAAGGCTGCCTTTCACTACTAGCCCCAGCTCACCTCTGAGGTGCCAGTGGCTTTGTTGGAGAGGATTGACCACATGCGCCAGCTCCTGCTCCACAGCTTTGTGAGCCTTGGCTGCCTCGTGGATCCTGTGGGTGACAGGGCCTGGAGCTGCTGGGGCTCCCCTGAGCTGGGCAGGCAGCTCTGTGTGGCCCACACACAGCTCCCCTCTCCCCATGCCCACCACATCACCCTTCCCACAGTCTGACCTGGAGATGAGGGTCTCAGCTACCCGTGAGACCTCCTGCAAGAGGCTACTCTCCTCCTCGGTCAGGTACTCCATGGACTGCTGGGAGCTGAGCCGTGGCCGGGCAGCTGCTCGGTAGCTCTCCCCCTTCTGCTTGTCCTCCCAGGACTTGAGGGTGCTTTCAAATGCCTGTGGGGGACAGACATAGCCCCCTTGAGCCTGTCACACCTTCCCATGTCCCAGCATGACCCCACTGCACCCCAAGCTCACCCGGTCCCTAGTCAGCATCTGAGCTCGGTTCTTGTGCTGGATCTTGATGATGCCAGGTGGCTGGATCCAGGCCTCTCCATCCACCTGCACAGGGACGCCCTCATCCCCCCGGATGGTGATCTTCACCATGCGGCACTGTGTGGCAGACAGCACAGGGTTGGCATCATGGTTGGTGCTGCACTTCTGGCTGAAGAGCCTCCTGGGACCAGCCAGGAGCCAAGCCGAGTGGAGCTGCATTGCCCCAGGCTCCACTGCTGCCCTAAAAGCTTTCTGGTATCACTCAGGGTCCTCAGGGTGCCTTAACCCTACCTGTGCAATGCGATGGTGCTGGAGGTTGATGACCCGTGATACTGCCATCTGGATGCTGCCGAAAACAGCCACCACCTCCAGCTTCTTGTCATCGAAGGACGGAGCTCCAAAGTTCTGTTAGAGGACCAGTCCAAGTGAGACTGCCAAACTGGGCTCATTTTGGGACCCAACTTTTTCCCCCATGTGTGGCCAAGGCAGGGACACACCAGCCTTGGGGCTTTCCAGGACTGTAGGAAGGATGCCATGCTCCCCCAACCCACCTCACAGCACTCGCACTCACATTGTCTTCCTTGGTGCCTCCCCAGAAGTTGATGCCCCCAGCATAGCTGGGGATGTTGAGGACGGCGATGCCCTGCAGGCTGGGCAGCGAGATGGGCACCCCATCACACTGCAAGAGAGGGTTGAGTCTGGGGGGCTGCTGCAATGCTGCCCCTCCCATGCCCTATCCCTGTTCCCCTGGCCTGTACCTCCAGCTGTACCCGCTGCTCCAGGTTCTTGTAGGTGCGCTGCAGGAGCTCCTTTGTGCCCAGCACCCCATACCACATCATGTTCTTCGTGCGGCTGCTGTGGGGCAAAAATGTGATGGGTGAGGGGCTGCAGGCTCTCCACTGCCTGCAACAGGCTCTGTGTTCTCCCCAGGCACTGTGCTAAACCATCCTGGACTGCTGGCCCTGCCTCAGTTTCCCCACTTCCTGAGCAGGGCTTTGCCCACTGCCCCCCAGGAGAGCCAGGCTGCAGCCCATGGCTCCCAGATGTACACCCTTCCACACCAGCATGGCAGTCCTTCTATCCAGGTGCAGAGTGAGTAAATCCCACCAAGCCCTCATGTTTTCACCCTTCCCGGGGTGCCTGCAGCCTGCTACCCACCCAGGGGTGCTCATCCCAGCACTGGGTACAGGTGCAGGAAGGAGTCCCCAGCTCGGCACAGCAGCGCCAAGCCACCCCATGGCTCCCGGGAGCCTGACGGTCCCTCCTGGTGCAGGCTTCAAAGAGCCAGGGGTACATGTTTTTCCCGGGGGAATCTAGGGGATTCCAGCCAACCTGCACTTCTTGGGGTGCTCATCCCGTTTGTTGTTGAACTCCAGCGAGATCTTCGCATCCAGGCCAATGCCAAAGTAGTTGTTCATCACACATTTCTCCGAGAAGTGGCTGAAAGCAGCAGACAGGGACAGTGGGTCGAGAGGCAGCCACACACCAGCACTGCTGGGCTAGCACCAATGGATGGGGTATGACACCCACCAGAGCAGTGGTGTGAGCTCCCGGAGGGACTGGCACTGGGAAGCCTGACCAAAGCTAGCAAGGGATGGCTGGAGTTGCCTCAGTCCCCATGGTGGCACAACCCCAACACACCCAGGACCTGCCTGCACTGGGCAGCAGGTAGCCCCCAGCTTTCAGCAAGAGCACAGGGCTGGTCAAGGGGCTGGCAGTGAGGAGAGATCAGGCACTGAGCACAGGCAGGCTCTCCCAGTGTGGACACTGCTAGGCCCAGGCACCAGCAATGCCACAATGGTGGGCAGAGGTCACCTCCAAGAGGTAGAATGGAAATAGCTCTGCTCTGACTCCATGATGGGCAGCAAGGGAAGGCCAAGGTCCCTGGGGCAGGCAGGACCACAGACTCACAGGATACTGGGGTCTTCAGGGAACTGCAAGCTGCCAAAGGTGTCTGGCCGGTCCAGGATGATGGAGGAAGACGCAGAGGTCACCGTCTCCCGCCGGGAGCCTGGCCAGAGGGGAGAGGAAGGCAGGTGCTGCATGGGCTTTCACCCTGAGCCCATCCCACACCCCCATGCCCCCCCAAAAACTACATGCCCCACTGGCATCTTACTGAGCCTCTCCTCCTCCTTGTTGAGCTCCTCCGAGCTGTCTTTGCTGGGGCCTGCAGTGCCCTGGTAGGCTTGGGTCTGCTTGTTCTGCTCATCCACAGCTGGATGCAAAAAGGGACATGACAGGGAGTCTGAGCAGCCCTGTGGGCCTGTGCTCCCCTCCCCACGTCAGCCTTGTGGGTTCACGCCAGGCAGGGCCTAGGGTAGCAGCTCCCTCAGCCACACCAACCATCAGAGAAGGGCTGATGCCCTTGGGCAGCATGGCACTGCTGTCATCCCAAGGATTCCAAGGGGCAATCAAGGCATGGGTCCAGCATCAACCCACAGCAGCTACACAGCGTGTGTCAGGCAGCTGCAGCACCAGGGGAGCTGCCAGCCACCACCATCCCCTCACCTTTCTCCGCCTGCTCAATGATTTGCCGCAGGGCTTTCTTCAGGCTGTTCGCACGCAGCATTAGCTGCTCCTTGGATTTGAAGATGCGAGGCATAGGGCTGGGATTGAAGCTGTCACCTTTCTCCTGGTCTCTGGCATCAGCAGGAGTGGCCTCTGCCATTCCCTCAGGGACCACAATGGCCTGAGCCTCCTCATTCAGTTCCCGCACCAGTGAGTCCAACTTCTCATTCAGCATGGCACACTGTGGGACACCCATCACTCAGCACCTGGCACAAGCTGCTGCTCCCCACCAGTGGTGGGCACTTCTCTGGGCACCCTGAGTGCTTGGGCACCCCCAAACACCTAGACAGTCCACGCCTGGGCACCCCACGCTTGCCTGGATACTACAAGTATAGCACAGCAAGGGCATGGCCCCGCCAGAGCAGCCCCCACCAGCCCCTCCACTGCTCAGGAGCTGTGCCACCAGCTCAGCCCAGACCTTCACCTCCCCTACCACCCACCTTTCGTGCCATCAGCTCTGCCTCCTGCTTGTTTTCAGTTGCCCTCTTGTAAGCCCGACCAACTTCGGCCACAAAGTCATTGACAGTGCCACAGAGGAACCTGCCAAGGGAAGCAGCAGGAGTTGGAGAGCGGCACAGCATGGCCAGCTGGGCACAGATGCTGGCCAGGGAGGTAACATCCCCCACTTCAGAGGGGCAGTACCAGGATTATCTGCTGGACACCAACACAGCTGGCAGCTGCTGGTGGCCATACAGGGAACAGCCTGGCTGAGGGGGGCTCAGCACCCCTGGGCACATGCTCCAGCCCAGTAAGGGGGCTCCAGCACCCTCATCACCAGCCCCCTCCTTACTTTGCAGAGGAGATCACCACTGAGTGCTTGTCTGACTCCAGGATCTTGGCCAAGTGGAAGGCAACAGAGTCGGCATAATGGGAGATCTGGGCCTGGGGGGGCACAGGGAAGGACAGCTGGAGCCCTGCCACTCTGCCATGTGCCCCACTTGAGGATGGAACCTTGCCCACCCAGCCCTGGACTGGGGATGAACAGCCCTTCTTCAGGCTGCTTCCCAGCCCTGAGAGCAGCCATGCTCATGCCACTGGGCAGAGGGGATGCCACAGCAGGAGGGAAACTGAGGCAAGGGGCTGAAGGGGAGTACATGGAAGAGTCCAGAACAGCCATCCAGTAGCAGGCCAGTTCTACCTCACCGCTTGCCTGCACCCAACTGCACATGCCAGGGTAAAAACTGCCAGACTCATTTCATTGCACGCAGCTGGTTGCCAGCCCTCTCACAGCTGAAATCCCCAAGGACCCCCAGCATGACCTCTCCCTGTGCAATCCCTCCCTGTGTCCCCCAAACTGGCTGTTGAAGAGGAACCTGCCCCACAGCGTGCTGTCCCCACCTTGAGCCCTCAAATATCAACAACACCCACCTGGATGTTGGAGTCCCCATTCTCCTCCTCCTTCATGGCTGAGGGGGACTGCTTGGGGGCCTCATAGGTCAGCACACTCCACCTGCCAAGCAAAGACCATGGCTGTCTGCCACCTCCATAGGGACAGCCAGGGAATGAGGACAAGCTGCTTAAAAGGTGCCAAGGCAGGGGTGGGGTCAGGGAAGCACATGCTCCACGCCACGCTCACCGGTCTAACATCTTGGTGGTGGCCCTTTCCAGCTTCTCCAGGATCTGCAGCAGCTGAGTGTCATCATCACACAGGCTGCCCCAGCCCAGCACCCGTGCTAGGTCATTTCCAGTCCCCAGGGGTAGGACACCCAGCTGGCACTGTGAGAGAGGGACAAGGCGGAGGGGGGGTGGAGGGTGCTCAGAGTGGCCTTCAAGGGCACTTGTGACACCACCAACCCTGCCATGCCCGTCCTTTACAGCACTCCAAGGCACACCGGGGGTTCCAGCTGGGGAGGGTGGCAGTGCTAGGGATGATGACAGCCTGTGCTGGTGATGCCAGGCACTCCTGCTCACCTGCTTGTGGAGGCCAAAGGTGTCAATCTCGGAGAGCACCCAGCCCACGCTGCCATCCCCCCCACACACCAGGATCCGGAAGGTAGAGAACTTCTGGAAGAGGCGCAGCCTGGGTGGAGGGCAAGGAGTGAGGGGCTGGGGGCTGTGCCAGGTGTCTGCCAGGTCCCTGCTGGAGCCACCCCAGGGTGCCCAGGCTGGCACTTACCCCAGGTGTGGGCCTCCATTCATGAGGTCAAAGACTTGGGCTGGGTTGAGGAACTGCTTGAACTTGCGCAGAAACTTCACACCCTGGTTGTCCCCGCTCTTGGAATTGACAAAGGCCAGGAGAGGGCTGGAGCAGGTCGAGGGGCAGGTGGCTTTCCAGAAACCTGCAGCAAGCCCAAGCATGTGAGCCCCAGCTCCCACCCCACACAGACAACTCAGGAGAGCAGAGCCACTGCAGACACCCCAACTGTGCCATGCCTCACCCATGGGGTGCTGGGGCAGGAGGGACAGCGATTGGGGTGCCCAGGGGATGGCAAGGGGCAGGAGGAAGTGGAAGCACCATGCTTCTAATGAAATGAGATGGGGAACAAAATGTGCCAGAGGCAGAGGAGGATCGATGGCTGGCCTGCAGCCTGCACCTGCCTTAGGCACATCTCGGCCATCCTAGTCCCTGGGCTGGTGCCTGCTGGCTCCTTCCCTTGGCAG
>NW_008661378.1:12146-12522 GCF_000695815.1 Acanthisitta chloris
GGCACCAGCCGTCCCTGCCACTGGCACCAGCCCCATAGGCATTGCCCTCAGAGCCCCGCGGGCTGCGTCTGCAAGCCCCAGTGTCTCTACCAGAGCAGGGGCAGCACTCCCGCAGCCCACCTCCACCCAGCCCAGGCATCACTCCATCTCCACTCCCAGCCCAGCCAAGCAGAGCAGATCAGCCACACAAAGCAATGGGGGCTGCTGAGTCAGAGCGTGGGCTGCTGTGGAAAAGCCTGCTGCCAGCAGCACCCATATGCCAGAGCAGGGCAGCGTGGCAGGGCGAGGAGGGCTAAGGCCTCGCTGAGCTGCTCCCACAGTAGCAGAGCCCAGTCGGGTCAGCAGCAATTACAGCCGTGGCTGGCTGGGCTGCTGG
>NW_008661378.1:12596-19890 GCF_000695815.1 Acanthisitta chloris
CCTGACAGCATCCTGATGAGTAACGAGAGGCAGATGAGCCACCGGCTGAGCTGAGTGGTGAAAAGCATTAAAGAACTAAGAAAGAAATATCCGGAGGAGAAGAACAGATTTTGGCTCAGCAGGAGGCCAGCTGGGCCCCTCGGGAGAGGGAGATGGTGGGGGGGTTCTCTCCAGGCTTCTCCCTACAGCACCCCGTGCCAGGGCAAAGCTGTGTTCTGCACTACCAAAAAAACAGCTGAGGTTCAGATACTGGGAAATAACCCAACCAAGAGCCTCACCCTGCCCTGCGAGGTGCCACACCACTGGGGTGCAAAAGAGGGTAGCCCATATCAGGGATGCAGGGCTGGAACTGCTGACCCCAGCACAGGTCTGTGACTGGAGCCACTGCCAGAGGTGGCCTGGCAGGAGCAACTGAAGCCACACACAGGGAAGAAGTGCCACCCTAAAACCCAAAGGACCCCACTGCAGTCCTGGGGCAGAGCACAAGGAAACAAGCAGCCTTCAGCCAAAGGAGGGGCACTGACTCTGGAGCATACTGATGGTGGTGTTCCTGATGCCCCACCAAACAGACAAAAGTCAAAACCTGCAGAGGAGCTCAGAGAGCTCAAATCCCTGTTCCAAGGTGCCTGTCTCTTGCCTCAGCCCAGCCGTGACCCCTCCATGACTCACCATCTGAATCAATGCTGTTCAAGGCAGTCGGTGGAATGATGGACACTTTGTACTGGCCCAGGGGGCACCTCTTGCCAAGTTGCTCCTTGCAGGCACTGTGAACCTGGGGACACAGGGACACCTGCATAAGCAAAGCTGGAGAACACAGCACCGAGCCCAGCCTCAGCTTTCCCAGCGATGCACCCAAGAGGGGCAGTGCTGTCTGTGCCAGGCAGGGTGGGGCTGGGGACAGGGATGGGTACATCCTTACAATGGCCTTGCACCAGAGACACCGCCAGTCCTGCAGCCTCCGGACGCTGCCACAGGTCCGGTCACAGACAGCACAGCGTGCACTGACGGGAAGGTTCCCCTCCAGCCACTGGTGGGGCATGGCCACCTGCAGAGAGGGGCAGATGCCAATGAAACTCTGTGTACTTGAGAGCTAGTGTCACAGGCCACCTCTTTCCCCAGGCACCATGGAAGAGGTGGGCAGGGGCAAGGCAGGCCTGGAACCCCTTCTGTGTGTCCTGTCCCTGCCTGCCTGGCCCCCTGCAGCTGCCAGCATATGGGGCACGGCAGAGGTGTCCCCAGCAAATGTCTGGGGGTGGCCACACTTGGAGAGCAATAAGGGATCCTGATGAAAGGTGGTAGAGGAAGTATTCCCAAGCTATGTCCCTACAGAAAGAAGCCCACAGGCCATACAGTGCATGGGACAGGCAGGGTCCCTTCCTGCTCCCTGATTCAGGCATAGCAAGGCCAGCTCTCCTGTTGGCTCTGTCCTGCCAGGGTCACCTGTAGGGACTCTGCTACTTACCCCATCTTCGTCCTCAATGATTTCAGTGCCGATGGAGGCCAGGGTTGTCCACTTGCAGTTGTTCGTGGCTCTGACAGCGCAGCGCTTGTGTGCCTTGAACTTGCAGACTGCATGGGGGGGAAGCAGTGAGGAGCAGGGAAGGTCCCCACAGGATGCACAGCCTTGGTCCCAAACACCTCCATGGCTGGTGACAGCAGCTGGTGGGCATCACCCCACACCCCTTCTGCTCTGGCCCAGCCTCCGGAGGGTGCCTGCCCAGGTCCCGGCTCCAGCCCACCCCCCAGTGGGACCCTGGCACTGACCTTCACAGGAGAGGCCGTGGGAGGTGACCCCCGGGAGGGCTTCACGGCACACGTTGCAGAAGGTGGGGCGGGCGTGGGAGCAGGCGTACCCGTTGTGCATGCCCGAGAAGTGCTCCATGTTGAATTGCGTAGCCTGCTGGGGGGCACAGTCCTGCCCCATCAGTGCCTGGAACCCTCAGCTGGCAATCCCCTCCCTCTTGGTCCCCAGAGTCCCCCCCAGCCTGACTCCTGTCTCCTTGCCGGGGCTGTACCAAGGGCAGCAGCTTTTGCCCAGCAGCAAAAGGCACCCGGAGGGGTACACACGCGCAGACATGCACCCACACAGCCCCCGCCCATATCACCTCATAGATCTCCCACTTCTGGACAGATTTCAGGGCACTGATCCAGTCCTCCATCTCCTTCCTGTTCTCCGCACATAGGATGAGCTTCCGGAATGGCGTGATCACCTGCAATAGCCACCATCCCCACGTCCTCTTGCAAGGCCAACACCAGGCCAGCCAGCGCCCAGCACAGCCCCCAGCAAACCCTGTCACACTGGTGCCACCTCCAGCAGCAGGAGGCCATGCGACAGGGTACCCCCTGGCTCTGGGGGAACTGGGGGCTCTGCAGTGCCTCCCCACAAGGTGCTGAGGCCTCAGTGGGGTGCAATGAGTAGCCCCACTCCTCCCTCACCGTGAAACTGTTGTTGATGTTCTTGGTGCTGGTCTCAGCCACACTGGCATCCGACAGGTCCACCTCGTCAAAGATGAGAGACTGCGAGGGAGAAACCAGAGCCTCAGTGCACCAGGCAGGGATCTCTACCTCCTCCCAAGCTGGCAGGCTCAGGGCCCCCTGGCTGAGCATGCTGGAAGCCCCTCCCAGCCTACCTTGGCATCCTTAGCGTAATAGAGCGTCCTGCCCCGCAGCTTGAAGTATCGTCTCTTCCACCTCTGGAAGGAGCTCGTCTGCTTCAGCAACAACCCCTCCTTCACACTTTTCTGCAGAGACCACAGTGTCCTGAGCTCCTGCAGCCCCAACCCAGACCCCCAAAGCCACCACTTTCCCCCTGTGAGGGCAGGCAGCACCCAGAGAGCCTTGACCTGCTGCAGCTCCCCAGAAGCCAAGGGCAGAGCTGGGGCCAGGAGAGGTCCCTTGAAGAGGACACCAGTGCCCCAGAGGCACCAGGACTGCATCTTGGAGACAGCATTACTTGGTCACTGTGGCCCCAGGCAGGCTGGGGAGCAGACAGCTGGGGTGCAGCCAGCCCTGCCCGGCCCCCACAGCCCCTGGAGGGGACAACCTGGGACCGAGGGCAGCCTGCAGCACGCAAAGCATCCCCTGCAGTGCAGCACATCCCTGCAGCCTGGCTGCCCATCCTCTGCCCTCCCCGAGCCACAGCACCTGCCAATATTTACCCTCCTTGCAGCAGCGTTTACAAGACTCAATTAATTAGTGTTTGCAACGTGGCTATGAGCCTGTGCCGAGTGGGGTGGCAGAGATGCTCTGGCACTGTCTCATCTTTGATTGCCCCTGCCAATATTTACCCTCCTCGCAGCAGTGTTTACAAGACTCAATTAATTAGTGTTTGCAACGTGGCTATGAGCCTGTGCCGAGTGGGGCGGCAGAGATGCTCTGGCACTGTCTCCTGGCACTGTCTCATCTTTGATTGTATCTTCTTTAAACACCGCCGGCAGCCCCGTTCTGCTGCTCCTCTGCAATTAGCTGCCACGGTGGATGTATCGGATCCCAGCACAAGAAAAGCCACATTTAACGGCAAATTAGCCCTGGGCACTGAGAGCACAGCAAGAGAACTGTGGTTCTGGGGCTCTGCACTACCGTGCCCAGCCCATGTGTGCACCCAGGCACCGGCCAGCCTTCGAACACACCGGCCCCAGGCCTCAGCCTTAATTCACTGTCCCATGACTATGAACCAGATGGCCAGAGCACCAGGAGTAGCATAAGCCTCCAAGGTCACGAAGAAGCCAAAACCCCACCTCCCCAGCCTCAACTCCCCCAGATGCCTGACCTCTCCCCAAGCTCCCAGGGGCATGCACCAGGATGTCCCCAGCAATTCCAGCATGCAGTTTGAAGGGAGATGTTTTAAGCATTTAATGCTTTTCCCACCAGGACTGCTGCAGAGTTTGGCTGTGGTCTGTCCCCATGCTGTGGGACCACACCTACGAGTGTCGGTGCAGGTTCAAACAGGCCTGTTGTTCCCAGTGCCAGCACCCTAGGACACACCACATCCCTTTCCCCTGCCTCTTGGCTACGAGAACACAGAGGAGATGGTGAGACGAGAGCTGCCCCGAGCAGCAAGGGGAGCACAGTCTTCCAGCTATGACCCCCAGATCCACACACAAACCATGTACCCTAGCAGTCCTTGACCCACTGCAGGAGGGGACAGGGCAGGGTTGCACTGAGCGGGGGTGCCCCAGCCACAAAATGCCAACTCCAACACACCTGCCTGCACGCAGCAGGCACAAGCACTGGGTCTTCTGCAGTCGTTGCGGCTGCTGGGAAGGACAGGCAGCGTGTGACAGTGAGGGGCGGTGTGGGGAACTGTGACGGGGAGGAGCAGGAGAACAGAATGACAAGCAAGAAGAGGTAGGTCCATGACGGTAGCTCAGGGCTATCACGGCAGGGACTAGAGCCAGCAGGGCATGGGAGCTGAGCTTTGTCTGGCTCCAGGGCCACTTGGGTGGCAGGATACAGCCAGGATGGCTGTCCAGGGGGGGCAGCACCCCCTCCTGCCAGGTGGTCAGAGCTGAAACACCACCACCAGCAGCTCCTGACAGCCAGCCACAATAAGGCATCACCCAGCCCCAGGATGCCACAGTCCCAGCCATTCCAGGGACAGGATGCAGCTGCCCACACTGCACCAGCCCAGGCTAGGGCACGGCCTGAAAGGCAAAGCCCCCCACCTCCACCACTACATCTGTAGGAGTTTTACAACACTCCCAGTGCCATGGCTGGGAAGGAGTGTACCTCAGTTTCCTCCAGTGCAAACTAACTAGTCCCCAACAACCCAATGCAGGACAGCAAAGCTGGTACAGAGAAGCTCAGGGGGCTCCACCCCCTACACCTACTCTCAGGGGCTGCTTTGGGCAGCAGAGCCCAGGTCCTCTGCCCTGCCATGTGCGGCATCTTGCTGCACAGCCCCTCATGCCAGCGATGGACCATCCAGGCTCCATCACCCCTGGTGCTGACACCATGGGGTACAGGTTCAGTTGTTGGCAGCATTGGGCCAGCCAGCCCCCTCTCCAGGCAAATGAGGTAGGTCTCCTCTCTAAAACGAGCCCTGCAGCCTGGCTGTCCCAAGTTGCCTGGGGAGGCACACAAGTCACTGGCCTGGGGTGTTGGAGAGCTGTTTCAGAATCTCACTGGGGTGAGCCACTCACATACCTAATTTTTTGTTGTGGGTCTCAGCCAGGAGCACCTAGTTCGTGCTGCTCCATGCTGGAAGCAGCTCCCCAGTTGCTCCGTGGTTTTGGACCCCTGCTTTTGGCATGAGGGACAGGAGGAGACCTGAGAGGCACCTGGTGGCCAAGGCGAGAAGCAGGCCTGGCCACTGAGTGGGAAGTCACACTGCATTGCTGAGCAAGCCCTGCGTGTCCCCTTAGCAAACAGGAAAGGGGTGGGGATGGCACGGGCAGACAGGCATCACCCTGGCTGTGCTGGCCCCCTGCAGCCCCCTCCAGGGTCACAAAAACACAGTCCCCTATAGCAAGTGGCAACTAGGTACCCTACAGCTCACAGGAGCTGGAGCTGAGCACCCACAGCACAGGGGCTTGCCTCTTCATCCTGGAGAGCTTTTGGGGACACTAGCAGCCCCTGGTCACTGGGCTGGGAGCTCTGCACTGGTTGCTGCACAGCTGCGAGCACAGTGTGCCACCCACACCCTAAACAGAGCCCAAGCCCCTCCGCTCACCCCAACCGCGGCTTTTCTGGCTGGAAAGCCTCAGGCAGCGCTGCAGGGAGCCTCAGCAAAGCCAACGCTGATCCCATCCCAGCAACAGAGGCAGCGACATGGCATGACAATGCCCAAAGCCACGTGAATCTGCCTGGCCGACGGCCCCATCCCTCCACTGCCCCATCCTGGGGTTCCTACCTGCTCTCTCTCGCCCTGGGTAGCTCAGCACCACCCGGGATGTGCCCAGCACCCGGGTGGGTCTCCAAGACACAGGGTGGGGAGGAGAAGGCAAGAATGAAACCACATGGCGTCTGCAGAGAAACTGCCACACGGAGCTCAGACACAGCTGGGAGAGCACAAGCAGCAGTGGGGCCTCGGCGGGGACACAGCTAAAAATGGCCCAGGGAGGATGGCTGGCCACCAGCAATGTGCCCTGCCAGGGCTGGACTGGTCCCCAGGGGCCATGATGCCATGGGCTGGCTGTGTGCTTAGCACAAGCAGGGGAGCTTGAAGTGCAGCCCAGGAGAGATTACTGCCTTCTGGCAGCACTCTAGCAGGGCTTCTTCCAGGCCAGAGTGCACCCCAAAAATGCCAGCCCTTCCTTTAGCCCTAAGGCAGAGCCCAGGGATGCAGCTCCACTCTGCTACCCTGCTCTCCCAGCTCTGCTGCTGCCAGTCCTGAGAAGAGTCCATTGTGAAGCCAGGTCTGACTACAGCTGGGGCAGAAGGGTTTTCCTGCTAGGATCAGCTTGGACAGCGAAGTTGCTGCTGGAGAAGAGCCAGGAAGGTTGTTACTCAGGAATGCTGGCACATATGGCTGGTGAGGACCATACTGCCTGCTCACCCAGCTGGCATCCTTACACCACTCCTGAAGGGATATGCTTGTCCCCATGACCACACAATGCCTCACCCAGGAGGAGAAGAAGGGAAAGGGGACCAATCACCCACCAACTCACCAATCTGCATTGCACCAGCATCATCCCGGGCAGCCACCCTCCTCCAAACGCAGCAGCCCACCAGGCACAAGCCACATCCAGCTGGATCAGAGCTCATCTCCCAGCTGAGCCGGCAGGCACCAGGACAGCAGGAGAGACCAGGCAGCCCTCAAACAGCCCAGCCATGCGGCCACCAGCAGCTGCTGGGCACCTTGTGGGCTGGAGTCAATTTGAAACCTTATCAGGCTTGGCAACACAGCAAAGCCCTTCCGGGACTGGGCGGTCAGGGGCTCAGTGCCTGGGGGGTGCCATGGCCCCACAAGCTCAGATACTCCCTGAGGATGGAGCCTGCAGCCATTGCAGGATGCAAAATACCCCTTCACAGTGCTGGGGGGATCCTTGAAAGGAGATTCCAGCACTGGTCCTGACCTGCCATTACATGGTGTCAGGACGCACCACTCAGGCCAACGAAAGGGGATGGAGAATTAATAGGGAGAAGAGGAACGAGGGAAGGAGTCCCCAGACTCTCCCATGGGGGAAGGATCCCCCCTGCACCTCATCCTCCAAGAGCTGCTTTTTAGAAATGAGCTTGTGCTTCCCCATCTACAGCCACATTCGTCCCCAAACATCCCGCCAGCAGCCATCCCACACCAGCCCACCCTGTGCTGGTTCCGCCCCTGCCCCTCGTGCCCCAGTGCTGGCAGGCA
>NW_008661378.1:19902-21906 GCF_000695815.1 Acanthisitta chloris
CCCAGCCACGGACAGGCAAGAGCGACACTTGCATAATGGAAAAAGTGAGCGGGGAGAGGGCAGAGCGCTTGAGAAACCTCACAAACATCCGGCTGGCGACACTGGGGCTATCTTCACACCCCAGGCACCAGCTTGGTGAGCCCTGATTAATGAGAGCAAGCCCAGCCTCCCTGGTTCCCAGGCAGCATCACAGTGAGTGCCCTGCAGAACGGTGCCACTGCAGGGGGTGACCCTCACCAGCTCCCACCAGGCCACATGCCACCAGGTTGGGAGCAACATGGGGCACAGTGGGGAGGAAATGGGCTTTGGTGCCAGCTGGCCATGGCATGGCTGGGGCTTGCAGGGAGCTTTAGGGATGGAGCCTGGGGGTGTCACTCAGACCTGCCCAGGACGATGGAGGTACTCAGCCTGTGGGTTCTGAATATCTCCATGGATGGAGGCTCCACAGCCTCTCTGGGCAGCCTGTGCTAGCATTTGGCCAATCTTACAGTAGGAGAACTGTTTTCTTGTGTTCATATGCAATTTCCTAATTTTTCATCTGTGCCCATTGGCAGACACCACTGAGAAAAGCCTGGTTCCCTTTTTCAAGTTTCCCTCCCCTTCAAATATAGATTCACAATTGCTGAGAACCCCCCAGTTCCTACCACCCCTCCTGGCTGAACAGTCCCAGTTCTCCCAGACTCTCCCTGCAGGAGACATGCTCCAATCCCTCACCAGTGTCAAGTCCAGCAGATGCACTGCCCAAGAGCCATGTGCCACCCAGCTGATGCAGGAAGGAGGTTTCCAGGTCTGGCCCCAGGGGCTCTACCTTGCTTTCCTTGTCTTTTGGCCAGGATTCAGCCCTCCCCACACCCTGGCTCTACAGCACCACCCCACAAGGTCAATCACAGCTGCCCCAACACCCCAACATCCACAGGCACTGCTTGCCTCATCCCTGGGGGACCCTAAGCCTGCAGGGTGCCCTGTGCCTCCAGCAAGGATGAGGAGCCCTCCTTCTTTGGGGTACCAATAACTTCACTGACCTCCCCCAGTCCCCTGGGAGGATGCTGGTGGGTTTCCCAGCCCCACCGAGCAGTTGTGATGTTATCTCAACATCAGGAATTCAGGAACATGATCCCCCTTTCCAAACAGCAGACAAGCCATGCCCCTACCATGCACAGCCATGCACATTGTGCCCACCCCATGGGCAACCCTGGATCCCTGGCATGTGCCCTTCTATGGCCCCCCCTTGATGCCTCCACCCTCTGGCTCTGGTGCAAGCACCCTAGGACCCATTGCCCACTGAACCAAGCAGCACTGGCAGATCAGTCCTCGCCTTCACTCAGCTGCTGAGAGAGCCTATGCCAAGGCAGTGCTGGGAGCTGAGCACCTGAGCCAGATAGGCAGGATGTGCCCCACCACGCCCAGCACCTGAAAGCCAGTGCTCTCTCTTACCCTTTCGCCCCTTCCGTCCATGCCCAGCCCTAAGAGGACAGCACCATAGAGTAGCATCACATTCCTCTCCCACTCTGCCTCTGCACTCCCAAAACCTGGCACAGGCAACCGGCAGCCCCCAGCCGCATTGAGGAGGAGGAAGAGGGGGCGGCAGCAAGACCCCATCCGTCCTGGGGCCATTCAGCCCGGCAGGGGCACCTGCGCCTGGCAGCTGTCATTGTCACCGAGCACAATGACCTCGCCGCCTCCGTGCCTCCGCGGCACACAGCGCCCCGTGGGGCACCCGCAATTCCAGCCCAGAGCAAGCCAAGCTGGGGGTGTGGAGTGCGGGGATGTGATTGATGGGAAGGTTTGAGGAGAGGATGGAGAAATGGGTGTTAGGGGCGGGGAGGCACTGGGATTGGTGAGAGGCAATCAGGAAGGATTCAGCAGATCCCAAAATGATCTGCACCTGCTCCTATCCCAATGGCCTGGATAACAGTCTGGTGCAGGGGAAGGCGTTCGCTCCCAGCACCAGGGTCCCCCCAGCCAGTGTGGGGTGGGCAGTGGGGTGGGGGTCCTGACCCTTCC
>NW_008661378.1:21941-25261 GCF_000695815.1 Acanthisitta chloris
CCAACCATGGCCAAAAAATAGGCCAGTGTGCCCCCTGCCACCTGCCACTAACCCGGTTGTCTCAGGAGCTAGCACCATGGCACTGGACTCTCCCTCCCTCATTAACTGTGTGCTAATTAGGTACCTGCCCCTGGGGTGCAGGCAATGATTACCTCCCCCCACCCCAGCACCACATGGGTGATAGGGGTGTCACAGTGGCTCAGTGCCTGCCATGGCACACACACTGTGGTTGTGGCTGGACTGATGGGCAGTATGTGTGCTGTGGCGGGGCTGTGAGCCAGGGATAGCCCGACCTGGGTGGCAGCAGCAATCTGATCCAGAATCCTCATTTCTGTAAAAGCCAGGTTGGCAAGGTGGTTCTGCCCCTCCAGACCAAGACAAAAGGATCCCCAGGGAAAACACTGAACCCCAACACTGAAAACAGATAGGGGGATGCATGTACAGCTTGCTCTCAACCCCTGCCAGGTCCAGCTCTGCCTGGCTCTCACCTTCTCTCCCAACTCCACAGACCATTAACCCAGACACGTCCTTTCTGACTGCCCATCCATCATGCCACCTGCCTCCCCTGGCATGCTGCACAGCATCACCTCCTGCATGGCTAATTGCTGATGCTGGGCAGGATGCAGGCAGCAGCCACGGCAGGATTCTGGTGATGGGCGGGGTCCGCCCAGCAGCCCCGGCAGGCAGAGGACTGGCAGCTCAGCCTTTCCCCACGCACAGCCTGTCAGTGGCAAGGCCAGACCTGCTGGTGACATGGAGGAGCTTTGGTGCCTTTGCTGGGGGCTCAGGGTGCACTGGTGTTCCTGCGCTGCTGCTGCTGTAGGACATGGGCACAGCCTGGCCATCTGCCTCTTTCTCTCAGATTTCCAGGCATTGATGGCTCCTTGTGAGGTACCTGTGCCCCACAGCAATGGCAAGTGCTGCATTGCAAACTCCAGTGGCTACTGCTGTCCCTCTGGGAAGGTGCTAAGGGCTTGCACACAGCGCTAATCATCCCCAAGAACCTGCCCATCAGCCTGGCTTCCCGCTGTGCCCCCCTCCCCCCAGCAGTCTGCACCTGGCACAGCCCACACGTCTACCTGGCAGCCAGGTTAGAGGGAGCAGAGTTGGTGCCAGTCTGCTCCAAGAAAGGAGAAACTGAGGCACATTCCTTGAGGAGCCAGAGGGGCTCAGCAAGAGCCCCCTCAATGCCACATGCCTGAAAATGTCACCTGCCAAGTGGGAAAACCCCACAGTGCCAGGTTGGGAGCACTTAATTTCCACACCCTGGGCAAGTGCCCTTTGCTCCTCCTCGTGTCAGTGCACCAGGCTTGGCACAACAGTCAGGTCAGGGCCAGTGGGAGGGGAGCATGCCCGAGCAGCCTCAAGCTGCCACCAGCCCCAGCACACCACCCCATCCCCACTGCCGCCTCCATGCCTGCAGCACTCAACACCAAATCCCAGATATCCCCCTACTCCACAGCTGCATCCCTCCGCCGTGTTTCCTCAGCTGTTCCCCCTCCCTGGGGCAGCACAGCCACCAAATCCCCACCAAGGGGCGGCTGATGACGGAAGCTGGCTGCGGGGGGATTTCTGGCAGCCCCCGAGTGCCGCCCAGCACTGCACGCACCGCCTTGACTCACTCCACCGCCTCCTTCCCGCAGCCGGAAGGTGGATGCAAAGGGACCGCTCGCCCGGCACGTCGCTCAGAGCATCCTCCCTGCATCGTGCCTGCATCCTCCTTTCCCAAAACACCCCGCCAAAAACCTCCTCTCTCTGCTTCCCACCTGGCCTTTCAGCCCAGGTTATTTCTCCCTGTGCTGTAGGTGGGAGGTGCCTGGCCATTTGACCATCTCCACCTGGGACAGGTACAGCCACGCACTCCTGCTTGGCCAAAGGCATTGCACCCTATATTTTTGTAGGTCCTAACAAAATAGCTTCCTCTGTGCAAGCTGTAACAAACACACAGCAGTGTCACATTTGATCTCAAAGGTGTCCCCGTTCATCCAGCAAACCACCACGGGGGACTGGATCTAGGGAAGGCTGTGGGAATGGGACCCACAGGGGAGCTGGCACAGCCAAATGAATCTGGGACATCAGGAACGATGCCGGTTCCATTTTGCCACCCACCAAGCTCTGCACACACGGTGCCTGCAGCAGGGTGTGGGATTTCAGGAGCCTACAGAACTGATGTTACCCTAAATCTCAGCCCCAGAGCATCCATGGGGCAAAGCCTTCCCAACAGAGTCCCCTTCCTCCAGGGACAGGTGGGGGAACCCAGAGGATACAAACATGGGATGAAGGCAATGGGGTGGGGGGAGTCCAGGTATGGGAGAGACCCTGTCCCTGAACGGTGGGATAAAATCCATGCTCCACAGCCCCATGGGACCAATACTGACACTACCACTGTGGGGTCTGCACCTTTCACAGGGCACAGGGGGCCAGAATCCTCCCAGCTCTGGCTGGGTCGGGTCTGCCAGTAGCAAGCACCTGGCACTGATTTGCACCCTGGAGCAGATAAACCCCCCTGCTCCGTTCTCAGCAGTGACCCCCCGCCCAGCCAGCCCCTCACCACAGGCATCCCACACTCCTGACCTTGCTCCTCATCTGCCCCGAGGTGGAAACCTTCCGAATGAGCTTGTGGGAACTGTCCTCCTGCTCGCCCTCGCTGTCTGACGACTCCTCACCGCCCGCCTCAGGCGAGATGGGTGCCAGCTTGTCCGAGTCCAGGGACGACACTGATTCCCGAGTCTTCCTCAAGAACAGGTCCCCAGGCACCAGCTTCTCAGCCATCTTCGCACCCGGCTTGGCTTAGGGCTCTGCAGCCTCCTGTGACAGCCCTGAGAGAACAAGGACACACAGGAGTGGAAGAAGAGCCCTGAAAGGGGGTGCACAGCCCCTCACCCTCTAGGGCTCAGCCAGCTGGGAGGTGCAGTCCTGGAAATCAGGGGAGATGGCGCTTCCTCGCCCAGGAACGCCGCTCAGAGCGGCTTCCTCGCAGGCAAAGTTTCCCTTCCTCGCCTTTTTTTCGGTGTCTCAACTCTTCCTCAGCCTGCCTGGCATCCCAACGCCATTCCTGGCTCGGCCGCGGGAGACTGTAGCCACCCCCATGCCCTGGCACTGGTGCACGGAGGGGTGTACCCCCCTTCCCGAAGCCTATGCCAGTCCCCCTGCTGCCCATCCCCGGCGTGCCGGGCTGCTCGGTGCGGCCGGGGCCAGTGCGGGATCTCCATGAAAAGCAGCAGCTGCCCCCCACCATCTGCCTGGCTCCAGCAACCGGGAAGGCACGGGAGCATCTCCTGCCCCGCGCCCCGAGCAGGTGGCTGCGGATGGGCTGGGAT
>NW_008661379.1:0-13427 GCF_000695815.1 Acanthisitta chloris
CTCAATAGACCTACAGACACTCAAAGAAGTGGTGATAGGATTGGGGGGAAGTGAATCGTGATTGTAGCAGGCAGTCTTGTGTTAAATTACTTTTGTACTAAAGGAAGGAAGGAGGCTGAAGTGTTGGTAGTTTATGAAATAGTTATTGAAGGAAGTACAGACCAGCTGAGCTGTAGACCCCCAGTATCCATACTGAGTGAAGGACAGAACTAGCGTACAAAGAAATTCTGTCATGTAAATCTAAGGAAGAGTTTTGGTTAGTTTGACTTTGTCTTTTGGAGCCCAATTAAGAAATTAAGAAAAGATATCTGGTTAATGAAGTCGGCCTCAGTATATGAAAGGTATTCCTTAGTTCAACAAAGACTCTTAAGGCCTGTAAGCAGCCCTGGGCTAAAGAGGAGGTCTTTGAATGTACAAAATATCAAAGGGTGTGAGTAAATACCTCTAAGAGGTTTCTGTGCTGTCTACCTCAGTCACAAGCTACCTAAAAAAGCAAAAGAATGACAAACTGATTTGTAGTGATACAAGAGGGCAAGCTCAGAAGAACCACATGTGAATTTTAGAAGGAAATAAAATAGATTAGATTTAACATAGGTAATTATGAAGTGATGCATGCAGGTAAAACTAATCTGAATTTCATACATAGTAGCATTGTCCAAGCAAACCACTACCACTCAGGTAAGACCTTTATATTTTCATGGAACTATTATAAAGTCAGCTTTATGCTTAGCAGCAGGGAAAAACAAGCAAAAATGTCATAAATTTCCTGAGAAAAAGAAACAGCAAACCCTGCAGAATGTAAGTTAGAGTGAAACTCTGTGGTTTACTCCATCTAGCATGTTATGTGTCATTAGAAATTGTGTAACAGAATTGGAAAAAAAATCAGCAAAGACTAGCAAGAGTGGGAAAAGGTTTAGAATAGTGTCTTTATGAGGAACAACAATGTTAGCACTGTCAACTTTGAAAGAGACAAGTGAAGAAGAATAGGACACAATCAAGTTTCCACTTTCTTTTTCAATATTCTGTTCTCATAGAAGATATTCAATAAAGCTTGCAGTTTGCAGAAAACAAAACAAAGGACACAGACCTTCACATTTATGGTTAACCTGATGAACTCCTTTGTTACAGGAAGCTGTAAATGCCAGCAGTTTACAACAGGGTTCAAGAGTTCAAAAGTATAGCAGAAAAACCAATTGAGAGTTGCTGAATATATAGAAGCTATTTCTGCAAGTCCCAGTAATATGTGTGATTTGAGCTTGGCATGCGTATAGGGTAAATATCATCACATGTTTCCCCTATTCTTATATTTTTTCTAAGTCTATCTGGTTTAGGCAAGTGTCAAAGACAGGATGGGCTTTGCGTATGATCCACTATGAATGTTCTTTAATGTTAAAAGGAGATGTTTCCTAGGGACCTGAAGAAACCGTGTAAGCTTGGCAGTAACCTGAATTACAGTTTACAGTCAGTGAGCAGGGATTCAGAACAAATTTGTAAAAATGGAGGTGACTTGAAAAGACATAGTGGTAGGAGGAAGATACTTTTAAATCTTCTTTTATCTTCATACTACCTGGGGTAGTCTAAAAAAATGCCAGTTATAATGTCTATTGAAATAAAACATAATCTATTATTACAAAAATTCTTCTGGTCTTGTAGTACTCAGTTCTGAGGTAGACCCACTCTGTCCCTATCAAAGCTTTAACTGATTTAGTCCTGTCATACCACTATGTCTTCTGTGTAATCCTAACAGTTTCACACCAAAACCTTTCTTTGCCTGGTGTTGTGATTTGTCAATATACAGCAGAATGTAGGACTGCAATACATTCAAGTGACAAAGTTGTAAAGACAGAATCACAGCAATTTCTTTTTATCTAAAGATGAAATAACCTTAGCTATGGAAGACTTATAAGCAATGCCTACTTTTCAAAACTTCAAAAATTGTGGTGATTTCTCTAATGTGTTCATCAGACTTCACTATCAGAAATTACTACTCAAGAATGTCAGCCATGGCTGGGATATTTTGACAGGAAAGGTAAAGACTTAATAATAAAAATGGAGTAGGATTAAATAATAGAAAAGGTGGAGTCATGCACAGATAAAAATATGTCGTTTGCACTAAAGTCTGCCACTTGGAAATGGGCAAGGAAAATGATGTCTCTGCAGTGCTTCAATGTGACAAGTTCCTGGCATATACAGAAAAGGTATTTTCACCTAGAAGAGAAAAAGCTTAGCAGAAGACAATAGTTACATGCAATCTATGACCAATTCTTGGCAGGGAAGTTCAAGAAGGAGTGACTGAAAATAGAATAAATCAAGCAATGAAAGACTGGAGTGTTGGAAGGCTCATGATGAAAGCGTAAAAGAGCTTGACTAGTTTACTGAATAGAAGACTGAGAAGGACTGTGTAAACAGGCATGAAATAATGTGTTGTCCCACAGAAACATGCAGGTGTGTAGATACTTATGACTGAAAAGGAATGACAAAAGTAAGAGGGTCTGCAAATAGTGAGTTATACACACTGCATGGAAATTGGTATAAGCTAGTCCCTTATCCTGTAGTATAAACACACAATTGTGAGTTTTGAATAAGAGGTAGGGTGAAAGAGAACAGAGAGAGAAAGAAAGGAAAGGAGAAAAGAAGAAGGAAAGAAAGATTACCACAGTCCTGGTTCCAGCATTGATTCAGCTGATGGGGTGTCCAGGATGCTGAGGGTGCGCACCCAGGCTTTGTGTTAATATTTTTATAGATAAGTTTCCCCCACCCTGGAGATAAGTTTCTCACTTTCTATGCAAATTAGTTATCATGTGCAGTCTGTTCTTCTAGACCTTTTCAGAAATGGGTCAAAGGGCTTTGGGGGTCTTGGGTGGTCTTGATTTTCTCCTATTGGATCAACCTTTGGTCAACAGCCCATGCCTACTTCTCAACATCATTTCTGTGCTAGCGCTGTACTGTGTTGTGCTTATCTCCAGGAGCCAGAACAAGGATATTAGTACCAGAAAAGTCCTGCTCTACCTCCATATGGCCCCCTTCTCCAGCCACCTCCCATTCTTTCTTGCCCGTTTACACACTGGGTTATTACCAAAAGTTCCTGTCTCCACAGCTGTTAGTGTTTGATACGTACACATCAGTCCATTTGCTTTTAGGGTTCTACAGATAGCAAGAAGGGAGAATTGTTAATTAAGCTAGAACTCATTTGTTTTAAGAACTTGAAGGCAGAACTACCTTTGAGTAAAAGTGAATTGCAAACCAGTAAGGAATCCCAAAATATTACTGAAGTGAGGTTTAAGGTTGGCTCTCAAAACAGTGTGAGTAAGTAAAATGTAAGCAAAATCTCACTCTAAAACTACTGCTTTTGAGATTAAGGGTGGTTATGAAAACATGGTGTATCATGGGGCCTATATTTGCAGGAGATTGCAGGGTATTCTTAACCTAATGTTTCTGAGCCTAGGAGTCACAAGTTACCTCCCTAGAAGTAACCAGGCTTGAACTTGGATTTGATTTGTGTTATAATTATTGTACTTATATGTGCATATAACATCACCCCCTCCCCCACTCCCCACCTCACCTCATTAATTGCAGGTGTAGAAAAGATAGGAGGTTGTTAATGTCAAGTCAGACTTTAGTCTTGTTTATTCTCATGTGATCCAAATGAAGTGCAGAATGCACATCAGTTCAGAATTTGGTTCTCATCAATTTTTTTAACAAAGAAGTGGTCATCTCAGAACTAGGAATTTAGACAGTCATTAGCACATTAATGAATCAAGAGAGACCTTGATGTTGTTGAAATCTGGTGGTAAAAGGATCTAGTTATTAAACTCTACTTTGCCATTTACTGGATTCCACTGTTTTTTTAAACAAGTGTCTTTTTCTGTGTGTGAGTGGCTGCATGGTTCTTGGTTGCTAGCTGGGGTTAAACCACAACAGCTTAGAATGGTTGTGTTACAAACTATACTTAATGCTATAGTGTGGAACTAAATATGACACTGCTTGGTGTGAGCTGAACACCTTTTAAAATATGTTTAAATAAAGAGAAACAACATAATAATTAGATACATCTAAATGGTATTATGAAGATGACTTGTACAATAGACAGCTATGTCTGAGTGTATGCAGTATCACCAAAGCATATGGGCATTTTCTTATCCCAAACTAGAGTTAAAGCTGAGCTACAGTAAAAGTTTTCTCTGTAATGCTGGCATCCTGGCTATTACCCAAAAAACCAACAACCCAACCCCAAATGTATGGCCATATTTTTAGAAACAGAAATTGCTGCCTGAATGCTGTGTAGTGGAGTAACACAACGCTTTAACAGTCTGACCCTCTGTCTCTACAGCTGATTTAAATTCTACCATGGACGAAGTGATTAAAAATCTATTTGATTTGTCAGGGATGAGGAATGATCACCAGAACACTGAGTAGAAGTGTGTAGGTTTAACCATTAGGAATACACATCAGAAGAAATCAGGGCTCTGTGCTCAGAAACTAAACTTGTGACAGAAGAAAATGGCATGAATTCAGAATGACTAGAAAAACTTAAAAAGGCAGTCTGTGTGCAGTTGTGGTAAAGTAAAAAGGTATGAAAGTTTTAAATTGCTAAAGTTGTGATACTATTTGAATGTATATTTAAACAAATATTTCAGGTTTGCTCAGTGCAGCCAACAGAGATCTATAGAACGGAAAGTATAAAAGATGTTTGCTAAACACAAAACAAGACTGGAGAACAAAAGTTGCACCGGGTTCTGTATAAGCTGTTCTAACACCATGCTGATCTGGGCAAGGCTACCTGGAGACAGATATCTCTATATGTGCTAGGCTTTCTACCTAGTCTGTTGAGTAGAGAGACAACTTTCATTATCCATGCACTTTTCCAAACTAGCAGGGATTGGTTGCTTTTTGGGGTTCAATAAAAATAAATTCCAAATCGTTAAACATCACCTAGGTTTCTACACTAGTATCTGTGACAGATTTTCTCTTGGGAAATCAGGACCCAGTGCCTATCTAGTTAAGCAGGGTTAACAGTAGCAGGAAGGGCATGAGGAGGCTTCAAAGTATTTTGAATGAGTTATCTAGACCTGCTCTGCTTTTGAAATGACATCAGTGATAGTTATTACACAGGTATTAAGTGTAGCTCAACTGCACATTAGGTAAATAGTAGGAGCTGTATGGGTTGGTATATGAACTGATGATACTGAGGTTATCAATCTCTTAATTCTTTTATCCAAGGACCAGTGTGCATAAAGTAAGGACGTTAGAACAAGAAAATACTAAATTTTCAATTACTGCAACTCTTGAAATGAGAATTTTAGATAAAATACTGGCATCTGTGTCTGCTCAGACTAGCAGAAGAATTAAACCCACTGTATTCAAACTGGATAATTGGTGTCTATGAGAAGAGATGAAAAGACTTCAATGTAGTAAAGGTGAAAAACAATGAACAGGCAAGGAAAAATTAAGTCACTTTACAAGTTGTTAACAGGAGTCCTTCCTATGCAAGATTTTCTCTTGACTTCCGTGATTTGTGACTTTTGCCCCAAGCAATGAATAATCTCAGGTTCAGGGAAAAAAACAACCTGTTGAATCCTGCACTGGAAAGAATTAGTCCTCTGCACCTTTTGGTATGAAATAAAATCAGGGAACATGCATGGGTAGTCCCACAGGGATTTTCCTTCTTGTGACAATGAGTCTCTCATCATTGGAAAGAACCAATTATTCTGAAACTCTTTCTATAAAGTGGCAAAATATTTCCTGTTCCTTCAAATTAGAGAATAACCATGAGTTTCTAAGTATGAAAAAAGGAGGAAGGATTTCTTAGGGCAGACATAATTGGACATTCTTTGTCATCTTCTCTGTTGCTGAATGAATCACAGATTGTAATCTTAGGATTATGGTTCCTTTGTGCTTGCCCCCAGACAAATGTGTGTTACAATAGCATTTGAAGATGTATATAGTTTGATTATACACAAATGTGAGCAGCTGGTCAACAGATAAATAGAAAGGTAAAAAAAGACAGAAAGAGAAGGAAGGTGGTAAATATGAATATGGACCCTACTATTTCACTTTCAATGTTTCCGACGTCAATACAAATTCTTTCTTCTCTTTCTCTCACAGCCTAAACAACTTTATCTTATTTTTTATTGCATCTCCCAAAGATGTTTGACAATTAATAGATATGTTTCTGTAATTATGCCTACATTGCTTTGTACTTTGGAAGCCTGCAGTAAATAATGAAAACTGAAAGACAGGTGGTGCTTAAACATCTGTATGGTGTATTGCTTGACTACTAGAGGGAGCAAATATATAAGAATACTAACTCATAATGATGTAAATACAAAGGATATAGTCATAAGGATTTCTGGCAAGCCTTCTGTAAAATTACCCTCAAGACATTACAAAGCTTGCAGAATGTGTATATCCAGACAGTCAATGCAGGTAATCAGCTATTAACACAGTCTTTACTTTAAGACAGCTGAAGTAAAAATGTCTGAAATAAAAATGCCTTTTTTCTTGGCTTTCAAAGTTGTCATAAAAACTTCAATCTAGACCATCAGAAATTTTACAGGCAATGAAAGAGCTCTTTTCTCTTGAATCCTCATCTTTGACTAGATCTTCTCACAAAGTCATGCAAGTTCAGCTTGATAGTGAACTTTGTGACAGATTAGAAGTGCTCAGTGGTGTTAAACAGGGATTGTTCCAGCAGTAACTCTCTCAGTACAGAATTTCCTTTCCTTTTAAATCCTGTTTTCTCTCTGTCCCTTGACAGGTACCTTTCCACATAAAAATTAGATACAAAATTGATGGCCTACTGATTGGTGAATATGTTTTATATTGACAGCACCACAGTCAGTGCACAGAAAGATGATGAAAGCCTTCAAGTTCCTATCAGCTTCCAATTTGTTGGAACTAATTGTCCATCTAAAGAAAAAACCTTGACTATATGCCAGCTATATTAGTTGATCTGAAAGTGGATGGATACCAGAAGAATTACATATGTTTTACTTGGTCATTTGGTCAGATTCAGATAACTAATAGATATTGAGATCAATTTTCCCATGAAAAAGGCAGATACAAAAATTCAGTCTAGCAGTAAGCTTCCTATGGGAAAGCAGCCAATGAAAGGTGAACACCATGATTCATATTATAAGATGTCCATTGTGCTATAGAATAGTAGGACATGGAAAACATAGTAAGAATGAGCAAAGATTGACCATCTCTTTGGGAAAGCTGGACTACTTCCTGCACCATGAGTGTCCACAAAAGCATACTTTAAGAATGTGAAAAATCAAAGCTATATAGCCATTGTTTTTATTTAAATATATACCTTTTACCTTGTTTACTTCCTTCTTTGTGTAGCTACTTGTTTTTGAAAGTTCGAAGTATTAAAAATTTCTAAGAATTTACTGACTGTCTCTGTCATGTCAATGATGATTAATCTATATTTTTACAGCTCAATAGACTATCTCCAAAATGTGTCTTTGTAAAGAGATGGTTTTTCCCCATTTCCCTGCTGTTCTTGGCCTTTAAATAATTGCTTACTTGAAAAAGCTAGGAATTTCTACTGCACTATAGGAATACTACATGACCAAAACTCAGTGTAGACTGAGTTTCTATTATCTAGATGAGAAAACTGAAAATCAAAATTTCTTTATAGTGTGAGATCAATTCTATTTTTAGCATACTGGTCATATTATCATGAATCATTAAAAGGAAGCAAGACATCTGCAAGAGTTTTGGGTTTGGGGTGGGTTTTGCCTGTTCTTCATACAAACTGTTTTCCAGCCTTGTCAGTCTATCCCTTTTACTCCAGCTACAAAGGCTGTAATTTTTGCAAGGAATATAAAATTAAAGCTGGCACCCAATTGACTGGGATATATATTTAGCATTGTTGTAAGTCAGTACCACCTCTGACCAGGTGACTGATTTTACTTCCCCCTCCTTAACTCCACAATGCCTCCTCCTGAATTTTGTTCTGTGCAACATAACACAACCAATTCAAAGAAATAATCCAAATTCCTTATATTTTCCTTATATCTGATTTTGTAGCATCTGAGGTAGAAGTGGTAGCTTGCTCAGTGTGCTCACTAGGTACTGATGTAAGATGGACGTGGTCTGGTCTACAATTCAGAGCATAGTGACCCACAACTGAAAAGGGTAATATAAAATCTGACCTAAAAATTTTACAGTTAAAGTAGATGTTGATATGTGTATCAGGATATTCTTTTCTGTTTCCATGGGATTAATAATGCAACCTGAATCCAATCATTCCTAAACATTTCTTTCGGGCTGCCAGATTTTAAGGGTGAACAACAATTCTGTCATACACTCCACAAGATGGCTCCCAGGAAAACAACAGCTCCAACAGCTTAACGCTTTCTAATATTCGCGAGCCCTCTAACACTAAGATGCTGTAGCAATGAGGTATCTGAGGAATACTGAAATGCTGGCATTTGTAAATGAGAGTTTTGCAGTCACAATTATATAATTTGTCTGATACTATTATTTTACATTGTACTTACACAACCACAAACTTTAAATAGTGGAAGTGAAATTACTACCTTAAGTACAGCCTCAAAAGGGTGTGATACAGTATGTGAATGCATTGGTACAACTACAATATTTTGAGCCAACTGGTGTACTAAATCCTCTAGCTGCCCAACAGATGTCCACAGTATGAACCATCTCTACCACCAGTAAGTATTCTCTAATGTAAAACCACTCTTAACTCCACACAGGAGGCCAAAGCAACAGTTTGAGTCAATTTAATGTTCACTCAGCTAACCAGCTTAAGCTGCTTCATTGAAATCATGTTGATTTATTGCCAAAATAAAGCTGCTCAAATCATGGTGTATAACACTGTGATATTTTAATTACAGGTAAAGTCAAGGATCCTTAATATTTTGACAATGTTAATGCATCGTATATGGGCATTCTATTTGAAATAATAAAGTATCAAAACTTCTATAAAAACAGTTTTTACCAGCCTGTCTTGTTAACTTCACTTATAATTTTTTGTGGTACTGTCTGATTTCTTAGGTTTCCAACTCATCTAACAGATTGTGATAATTGACCTCTTGTTTCTTAATCACATTTGTACTGTAAATGGGGAGAACTCTTCTAAACAATTCCATGTTTATGGTTCATGGACATTTGAAAACAGAGCTTTGCTAGATGTCTAGTTTTAGAACAATTTTCAGTGAGCAGAGCAAAATCATGAAAGTGTGTTTGAATAGTATAGTGTAAGTATAAGTACCTTCCTTCTGAATGTTGTCTTCCACCCCTCTTTGTGGCCCTATCCCCCTGTTCTGCTTTCGAAGTGTGCAGCAGCCCTCAGGCAAGCCCAGATGGTTAAAGAAGAAAGATTTTTGCAACAGGACTTATTGCAAAAGATTTGAATCAGACATTATATTTTTGGCTAGGAGGAAACGATTGTGGTAATGGCCTTCCTGTAGATCTAAGGAAGCCAAAGTGTTATAGCAGTATCATGATTGTCCCTTCATGAATGTGTTCTTTCCCCTTATAAGTAGGAATCTCATTTCTTCTGATCCTATAATAAAGCGCTGTTACTAACATTTTTTTCTCGTTTTTTGTAGCTCTTACTCCTATTTGTGACTCCATCCAAAAGCATTTGCCTGAAATCCCCATATATTTTCAATCTACAGCTATGTGGCAAAGACTTTCTTATTCTTGGGAAACTAGCAAAATATGTTCCATCACCTGCAGCAGTAAGAGAAGGTCATTTTTGCAGGCTGTCTCTTGCAGCAAGTCACCACTCACTGCTCCCTTCACAAGCTACATCCGATGCACCAAGGTGATAAGTAGTCCTTAGAATGCCTCAACACCATTGTAGATATTCCTTCTATTTCAGGGTATTTCCAGAAGTTGACTTTGTAAGGAGGTGTAATGCAAGAGATTCTGGCCTAGCTTTTGAGTCTTTTGAAGGTAAAATATTCCATGCACATAATTAATGCCTTAGTACCTGTTTCATAATTTTCAATCAAGTAATTGGAAATAAATTTTGTCCTGTAGCATATTTAGTGCAGTTCTTTACAGCTGGCTGTTTCATTTGTTTCCTTAGATCTGAGTTGTCTTTTTCTTACAGAACTTGTTTGTTTCATTTCCAATGTTATGTCCATAATAGAATTATAATATGTGCATTTTCTGTGAGGTCGTGTTTTCAGTAATCATGTGATGTATTTTCTGTGTATGAATGGTTATTTTGAATGCCTCTTGGTTTTCTCTGGATTCCCTTATAAATGTTGTTTCCTTGGTCTTCTCATCACTGACTTATTATAGCTGGATCCCACCCATGAAAGCTATACATTTTAAATTATGAACGAGTTGAACTGTTACTTCTTAATTTCAAAAATTACTTCTGCTGACTGTAGTATTTTGATAACACTCATCATTTTACTCATGTTGAAAATGCTAGATGGTAGCTCCTTAAATTAATAGTGGACTATCATCCACACATGGTATTTGACTAATATGCATCAAGTGATGTGGGATGATGACATCTGACATAAGCTAATGGGGAGTGATGCATGCTTCAGAAATACACTTCAGAGTTTTTAATTTATAATTATTTTTTTAATATCCAGGAGCAGAGAAATTGATGCAGGACATGGAACACTGCCAGCTAAACCCAGAAAGTACAGCAGGTCACAGAGATATTTTCAATACTGATCAACAATTTTTCCGTACCGTTTGTGATGAGATACCAGAATCAAAGACTCATTAAGGCTGGAAGAGATCTTTAAGATCGTCAGGTCCAAATGTCATCCTAGCATTACATCTGTAACCCCTAAACCACTAAACAGTATCACCCAGTGCCAGATCCAGATGCCTTTTGAACACCTCCAGGGATGGTGACTCCACTACTGCCCTGGGCAACCTATTCCAACGCCTGACACTCACATGAAATTGTATTTATACTAACTGAACTGATGATTTCAGTTTGTGACAGTCCTTACTCAAGTCTACACCATATATAATTCACTGCATTAAATTGCTATGTCTCTCAAATAGTCCTTAAATATGAACTCTCATCATGAGGCGCCTAGATGACTGAAAAGAGAATTCTTTTCCTTTAGTATATAAGCTGGTTGGTCTAGTTTTTGCGGTCAGTTAACTGCTTTGTCTTCTGCTCGCATAGTAACTACTTGCATCTGAAAGTTTAAGTGGGTAACATAAAAGCTTTTCCTTGGAAGGACTTTTTTTTTATCCCATGATTTATAATGTGGGTCTAACCCATACCCAGGCTGTCACCTCTAAAACTGAAACTACAGCAGGAAAAGGTAGAAGTGTGATATACTAAAGGTGGCAGTTCATCTTCCCTAATAAGTTCTGCAAGTGAGATACCGGAGTTTTATGCAGGAAATTGGAGTTGCTTACTAAGGTTTCTATGTCCTGTATTATGGAGTTTGGTGATGACTTACATTTCTAACAACATAGGAACCGGATAGCTGGATAGTCATTTTGATAATAGTTTATTTTAACTCAACTTGCTTTTAGATGTGAGAACATTTTCTGGAAGCACAAAAAAATTTCGTTCTATGACTAAATCTTCCAGTTTGCACTGACAGAAACTAGATACATAACTAAGATATGTCAATATATTAAACAATTTCTAAGTGTAGAAATCAGAAAGGAATGCTGAAGATATTAAAATGCATTTATATGGTCAAATGCTCTGCTGTGAATACTGCCAGGTTTAATTCCTTTTTTTGGTTAAAGTCTTATATTAATTGAATCTATCAAATTTGCTGCATATATGCACTTCTGCAGACTTGTGTGCGCTCTTACAATGTACTATTATGCCAGGATTTTGCCTACCATACTGCTCACAAACATTTTTATAACTTTTCTATTTTCTTTAAGATAGCAAGATGATGCCAAGAGATGGTGTCCTGCCTGAAATGGGTCTGCATGTGGTCTGGGCACTTCTTTCCACTGTGACACATTGATTCAGTTCAACTCATTTAATTTGTGGGACTTCTTATAATGTGACATGCTGATTTGTGCCATTGGATCACTTACTCTCTGAAACTAATGAGTAGGAAAATAGAAAATTTCACAGTGGAAAAAAAGAATTTAAAGTTTCACACGACTCCTAATGTCTGACACAGCTTTGAGCCATTCCCATGTGTCCTGTCACTGGATTCCAGGCAGAAGTAATCGGCATCTCCCCCTCCATTTCCCCTCTCCAGGAAGCTGCAGAGAGCAATGAGGTCCCCCGTCAGCTTCCTTTTCTCCAAACTAGAAAAACACAGCACTCTCAGCCACTTGGTATCCATCTGGTGAGCATCTGCCAAAGATGGATCCCTTACAAGCAGAGAAAAAGTATTTGCCAAGGATGGATCTGGAACATGGGGACAAAAGCCTATGCTTGAGGGCAGCACACTGGTCACCTTTCTCTGGCTGCTCCTCATCTGGACAGCCAAATGCTGGTGCCTGGGATTGTCTCCCCCCAGGGGAAGTACTTTGCACTTCCCATTGTTGAACATCTTGAGGCTCTTGCCTTGGCAGGGTATGACCCTGGGGTGATGCAGAGGGCAGCACCAAATTGTGACTCCAGACAGGAGGAGAGATTTGGGTGCTGCTGTAGTGAGGCTGCACTGAGCAGTGCAGGCTGGTAGGAGAACCAAACCCCATGGCATGAGGCAGAGGGTGTGGTGAGTCAGAGGCCAGACCTGGGGTGATGAGCCGTGGGGCATGGGCTCATCCAGGCTAGACATGTCCCCATTCACTATCACCCACTGAACTCGTGATATTCAACCAATTCTACACCCAGCACACTTTGCACCCACTCAGATGGACAACTTGTCCAGAAGGATGCTGTGAGGGACAGTATCAAAAACCTTACTAAAATCCAGAAAAGCTGCATCTACCACCTTCCCGTCACCCACTGGGCAGATGACCTTATCATAGGACAACAACGTAATTAAACAAGATTTTGCCTTTTTGAACCCATGTTGACTCTGCCTGGTGATTGCTGGGTCTTCCCTCATGCTCTTTTTCTAAACTGGAATAACATTGACCAGCTTCCAGTCAGCAGGGTCCTCCCCAGACTCTCAAGACCTTCGGTAAATGATCAAGAGGGGTCCTGCCATAGCATCTGCTATCTCCCTTCATACCCTGAATCCCACCAGGCCCCATGGACTTGTGAACATCCACCTGATACAGCTGGTCCCCTATAATTTTAGAGTCTAGGAATGAAACACCACTGTTCCCACACTGGTGGTACTCAGACTCAGGGGACTGAGCACCCCAAGGTCGGTCAGTTCATTATAGGTTGAGGGAAAAAAAACGTTGAATGTCTCTGTTTTTTCTTCATCCCTATTAGTCAGGTGACTGTCTTCTACGTGTATCAATCTGATATTTTCTTTAGACCTATTCTTGCTACTAACATACTTTCAAAACCCTTCCTATTGTCT
>NW_008661379.1:13458-13668 GCF_000695815.1 Acanthisitta chloris
GCCTTTTAGGTATGCTCCCTGCCTACATGACACACAGTTCTGTCACTCCGTAAAGGCTGACCTCACTTCCAGAGATCAATTTCTTTTTCCTCAAGTTTTACAAGGAGTTCCCCGTTCAGCCAAACTGGCCTTCTACCCTGTTTGCTTTATGTACGACTTATGACTTATGACTATTATTTCTATATATTGTTAAATATTATATTACAATAT
>NW_008661380.1:0-311 GCF_000695815.1 Acanthisitta chloris
AGGGCCCTCCTCCTCAGATCCCAGCACAAGGAGCTGGTGTGCTCATGTGCCTCTGCTCCAGGGCTGATCCCCCTCTCCCCTTCTGAGGGAAACAGTGTCTTGCCCTAAACGTGGCCAGTCCCCATCCTGCCTCCCCCCAGTGCCAGCCTCCCACTTCACCCAGTGCTCACTTTATACTGGTCCGTGGGGCTCAGCTTATTCCAGGGCTCGGGGTTATTTTTCCGGTCCCAGCTGCGAGGGGTAATGAGGACATCAGTGCCTGTAAGGAGGTGGGAGAGATCCCCCACCCCGTTGTACCCCCCCACACGCCT
>NW_008661381.1:0-2038 GCF_000695815.1 Acanthisitta chloris
GCACCAGCTGCAGCAGCAGCTGGAGGAGCAGAAACGGCAGAAGACCATCTTTCCCACATCTGTCGAGTCTGCTGTCCGCCCACCCGAGGGGCCTGCCGAGGCACCGCGGGGGCTGCCACAGAATGGCCAGGCATGGCCCCCATCAGGTCAGGCACCCCCAGAGGGGCCCATTGGCCCCCGCTACCCCATTCAACAAAAAAAATCAGCCTCAGACATGTCACTGCAAGTCGAGGAGTCCTGGGAGCCCAGCCGGGGCATCAAAAAGAGGAACTCGATGCCGCGGCTGCGGGATGCCTATGAGAAGGAGGGGTCACGGGAGGCTTTCGCAGCAAGAAAGACAGCAGACAGCAGCGTGCAGACAGACGAGGAGGATGGCGAGGAGCGGTACATGCTGTCACGGCGGCGGCGGACACGGCGCAGTGCTGACTGCAGTGTGCAGACAGATGAGGAGGACAGCGGGGAATGGGAACAGCCCGTGCGCCGACGGCGCTCCAGGGCCTCACGGCATGCTGAGGCCAGCGCGGAGGGAAAGATGGATGGGGTGACCCGTGGTACAGCCAGCGTGGGCATCCAGACCATCAGCGACTGCTCAGTGCAGACAGAGCCTGACCAGCTCCTCCGTGTCTCCCCCTCCATCCACATCACCACCCATGACCCCCGGGTGGAGATCGTGAAGTACATCTCAGCCCCGGAGAAGACACAGCGAGGCGAGAGCCTGGCCTGCCAGACAGAGCCAGAGCCAGCCCCACAACCTGGTGTTGTGGTTCCCCAGCTGACAGTGCCCACCACCATCCCACCCTACTCCACCAACCTCCAGATGGTGAGCACAGGCCCTCTGGACCCCCACACTGTCCGGCAGCAGACCCTGGGCAAATTTGAGAAGAAGAAGCCAGATCCCCTGGAAATTGGCTACCAGTCCCATCTGCCAGCTGAATCCCTCTCTCAGCTGGTGACCCGCCAGCCACCTCGCTCTCCCCAGGTTCTCTACTCGCCTGTCTCCCCCCTGTCTCCCCACCGCCTCCTGGAGTCCTCCTTTGCCACCAGCGAGCGGCTGAACAAGGCCCATGTCCCCCCACAGAAGCACTTCACCGCCGACTTAGTCCAGCGCCAGCAGACACTGCCACGTCCCATCAAGACCATGCAGCGCTCCCTCTCTGACCCCAAGCCCATCAGCCCCACTGCTGAGGAGGCTGGCAAGGACAGGTTCTCACTCTACCAGCACCCGCTGCTCCCCAGCACCCAGGTATGTCACCACAGGGAACAACCTTCCCCTCAGGGAACAGCTCCAGGAGGTACCTGGGGACATTTCACTTTCATTAGCACTACAGCAATTAATATTTCAAAAGGCCAGCTTCCGCAGCAGCTCATGGCAGCCAGCTGGCACAGATACCTGTGCCAAAGCCAGCAGCCAGAGGGAGGACCTGGAAGTCCACTGGCTGCATGAGCCTGTCAGTGGGCAGGAGGTGCTGCGGGGTGGCAGGATCAGGGCTGTTCCCAGTCTCCTGCTCCTGGCTCACAAGGAGCCACCACCACACATGGCTCCATTTAGGGTGCCAGTGGCTTTCACTCACACCTTTGTGCCCATGCACCAAGGTTGCCTTGGGCTGCCAAGTGCCCAGCCAAGAGGCCCAGGGCATTTCCCAGGGCAGCAGCCCCACAGGCAGTCCCCTGAGCCCTGCTGCCAAGTGCCTGAGGACAGAAAGCATTTTCTGCGGCAGAGGGCACACACGCGGCTGGCCCAGTGCTTGGCTGGCTGCCCCACCCGGGAATTACTCACAGAAAGTGCCCTGCCTGTTATTTCCATCCTATTTATTGCGCTTTTACATAAACGCCGCTTCCTCGTTGCATGGGGGAACACATGCATAGCGGGATGCCTCACCACAACCTTTGGGACACAGGAGGAGAATCACGATGCCTGGGGTGGGATGTGGAGGGACACCCAGCTGTCCCGCTGACCAGATGTCCCTTGGCTTTCCAGGTTGGAGGTCTGCAGTCAAGCTCTCTGGCACGCAAGGTAAAGCGGACGCTGCCCAGCCCA